>NC_081414.1:6665000-6965000 GCF_030272615.1 Cryptomeria japonica | reverse complement strand
ATATACACATATGTACATATGTGTATATATGTATGTATATATGTATATGTATACATATAAACATACATATATACACATATATACATGTATATGTATACACATGTATGTATATATATGTGTGTGTGTGTGTGTGTGTAGACACACACGTATATATATATATATATATATATATATATATATACATACATAAATATATATGTATGTATATGTATGTATATATATGTATGTATGTATGTATGTATGTATCATTAATAATAATACCTACAGAAGAGAGGAAGGTTTTTTGTGGATACTTTTTTGAAAAGGGCAAAAAATAGATAGGTATCTATTATACGAAACCAAACATACCAAAAATAAAATAAGATTTTTAGACCCTATTTAGAACGATACTTCTTTCATTCAATTTTCATTAATTTAAGAATCTCTATTTATACCCCCAATTAGATCTTATCTATCTGTATTGTTCCATTAATTAGCATTTTATCCTATAGAAATTGCTAACAATCCCAAATCTATTTCTTATTGAAAATTAGAAACATAAATTAGAATTCAATTTAAAATCAACTTTTTTTATTATTGTTTTACCATGGCATCCATGGCTAAGTGGTTAAAGCACCCAACTCATAATTGGGAAGTCACGGGTTCAATTCTTGCTGGATGTACTACAATAAAAAGTTATTATGCTTTGCTCACAATAACTTTTAGATGAAAGAGCAAGGTTGTCTTGATTCAATTAAGTGTCCAGATTAGATTATCTACATCCATGTTTTTGTAATTCTTTTCTATTTTAAATAGAACAGAATTACAAATATTTTATTTACGCACGTTTGAATGACTTTTTCTCATAATGAAAATGTATATTTATGGTACAAAATGAACTTCTAATTGTCACAACCCTCCTTTATCACTTTTTGATTTGATACAATTCTATTATATTTTTGGTTGAGCTATTGAAAATGGTTGAATAAATATTATAAAAGAATAAATAATGGACCCAGACACACACTTGGAGAATATAATTCAAAAGGCATTATTTATTTTTATTTTTATTTTCCCACTCCCAATTATGGCACATGTTGTAGGAGGAATTAGAAGCTTCTAGAGGAATCTTCAATACCTTGCATGTAACTCCCCCCACTAGGATTTTAATCAATTTTACATGAGTCCAATATTGGAAAAGAATCTCATTCTTAATTAATTTCTCTAGATAGTGGAATTAAGGGATTTTTCCTATATATTGTATACAAGTTTTCAAAAGAGGGAGTTGATTATGTTTTGGAAAAATTTCCCAAGTTTTTAGTAGTAGGATCTTCTTTGGTAGTCTCATTTTTCGTTGTAGGATTGTTAAGCTGTTCTTGAAGACTTCTCTCAAGTTGCAAGGAAGGATCTAAAAAGGCTAGCTAGAGGATTGGAGAGGATTCAACATCGAGCTTCGATAAGCCAGGTTCTCTTCTTTTGTCATCTCTCATTTACATATGAGAAATTTGTATTATCAAAAAAAAATTATAGCTTCTAGATCTTCTTTTATATAATTTTTTTATTATTAGATTGTAAATCTTTTCTTCTTATTTAGGGATAAATATTGATAAAAGTACTTTTCATATAATGCATGTAAAAGATAGCTTTATTATTTATTTAATTTTCTTTAGAATATATATATATATATATATATATATATATATATATATATATATATATATATATATATATATATATATATCAGATCTTGCTTTTTCAAAAGATTTTTTTTGATCTGTACAAAAATCATATTTCCCCTTATTTAAATTTTTTTTCTTCTGAGATTAAACTCTTCTCTGTATGATTAAATGATAATCACTTGTGTATGAATCTCGTTCCTTATTATCCTTCTCTTAAATTCATTACTGGAATGGGAATTTGAATGTAAATCTTATTTCTTACATTAAATCTTACTTCCCTGTGAAAAATCTCACCTCTATGTGAATGCAAGTTTGATCTTCTGTATATGAAGTTATTTAAATATTTTTCCTGTGAGTAAAAACCCATTTCTCTCTCTTTGAATGTAGATTTGATCATAAATCTTAATTCCTTAAGAGCAGTCTTACTTCTCTGTGAACAAAAAATGTCTGGTAATAAAATATAAACCTCACTGTATTCATTATTCTCTGTGGAAATAGAGTATAAATCTCTCTCTATGAATATTAGTTCTGTACATTGTTGAAATAATCTAATTCTCTGTGTTATTTAATCCCTGTGATTAAATTCTTATTCTCATTTGTTTTACATTAACATTTCTCTTGTGCATATATCTGTTTATGTATTTCTCTCCTATGCTATTAAATAAATTGGAATGAAAAAAATTATATATAAATTTATACAAACAAATTATATGTGAAATCGTACGAAGAAATCCGTAGATTAAACTTTGCATGGAATAGTGTGCTGACGCAGGGAAGGGGGGCGGAGTTATTACCGCCGTACGCAAGTGGTATCCTCCACTAACCTGTGGTCACTGTTACGGCAGTGGCCGCAAGGTAGTGGAGGGGACCACGGCGGTCCCCTCATCACTGCGGACCTGTACCCGCAGGTCCGCAGTGGTGATGGGACCCATGGGCCCCACTCCCACTTGACTTTTGGCGTGGTCCCCTCATCACTGTGGACCTATACCCACAGGTCCGCAGTGGTGATGGGACCCGTGGGCCCCACTCCCACTTGACTTTTAAAAGCCACTTCAAAAAAAAATTCAAACTCATGGCAACTTAGATTTTTGTTAACCTTTTTTTAATCCAAATTTTAGTTTATTGAAATTTAACTTAGGTAAATTCGAAATTAATCATCCTTAGTAAAATTTATAATTAATTTATTTTTAGCAATTTTCTAATTGTAAATTAAATTGTATTAAATTTTATAATTGGAATTTTATAAAAATTACTTAAGATTCATTGAGTCACTTAGTTGGCATTTTGGACTCATTAAAAACAATTAATTCATATTAATATGATTTGAACCAAATGTCTAAGCTAATTGCTATTTTTGGGACTAGTGACTTTATAAGTGATTATTCTCATGGTAGAAATCAACACATTGCTTAACCTTGCATGTAACTTACACTATCCTTGCTTCATGCGAATTACTTATATATTACTTGCATTTATTGATGACAAAGTTACATTTTCTTCATCTTCATGCAAGTTACATGTTTAATTATTAATATACAAGTTTCATAATCGTCATTATTATGCAAGTTATATTTCAAGTTTTGAATATTAAATAATTTAGTTATGGTTTATACTCCATGTGGTTCATCAAGTACTTGTTTCAATTAAATAAGCTTTGCAATGTCTAATTATACACGTTCAATTCATAATTGTTTTCAAGCATGATGTTTTTCATAGCTTCTTAGTTAGAAAACTAAATAAAGGAAGTTGGAAAACCAAAACCTAGCAGCGTTCGGTATATACAGTGCCTCTGGGTCATGCTTACGAGTAATGTCGTCGTGTTGAACTACTACACTTAACGCCTAATAAAGTTGCATCAACGATGTCTGTGGCATCGTCCCTATAAGTCGTCGGGGAGTAATAAGGGACACTTGGAAGTTAAAATCCAAGGGGCGGGTAATCTCCCTTGGATCGATAATCTAATAAGATAATCCTTAAATGATTTTTACATCCACTGAGTTAAACCATAGTAAACACCCTTAAGGTTGATTGAGTGAAATGCTTTTATGAAATTGATTTAATCTTGAAGAGTTGTTGATGATTGACAATTGGGTCAAGGGTGACGCTTATGATAAGTATTAGGATCTAGTTGTTTAGGCCACAAGCAATAGGCCACCTTGAGCCTTTGCTTAAGTGCTACCACCGTGGGTAGCAACCGCAAAGAAACTGTCTAGGACATTGACCCTAGAAAGGGTTGCGTACCCACTAATCAGTTTACATCAAACCATAGAGTAGAAAATAGAACTACATACTTTACGCCTTGATCCCGTGCCAAAATGGGTATGTAGGTAGTCTTGGGACGGAGTTGTCCCTAGTACTCAGGCGTTCATGGATGGGGTCTAGGTTTGGTAAGAAGAAGGATTGAGTAGAATCCTAATTTGAAAGATAAGTATAATAAAAAGGAAAAGGTAATTCAATGCATACTTGGAAGGAATCTTATATGGATTCACTTGACTTCCTGAGGATTTAAGCCAAATTTCGAGGCGGAATTCAAGCTTGTATTATGTTGTTTTAATTTCTCCTAAGGATGACGACCTCGGTGCACTCCTATTAGAGAAGTGTAGTACTTAGTGAGTGACTCAGGACCCGAATGGTCCCGATGAGTCTAAGTCTCTGGCCAGAGCACCTCCTATCCCAATTGGATAGATGCCTACCCCGTTTGGGTAGATGCCTATCCCGTATTGGATATATGAAACCTCCTACTCCATATGGACAGATGACTAACCCGTATGGTTAAATGCTCATCCTGGATGGATGAATGCCTAATCCTAATGGATGGATGCCTAGAGTATGCGATTGAATCAAACACAAATGATTTAAGTAAAAAAAAAAAAAGTGGTCAAATTTTGTTGGGTTTATTAAAGTGGGTTATTACACTAATTTAACGATCAAGTTGATTTTGTAATTAGAAGTTCATATGATAATTTAAGCCTATTCCCTGCAATTTTAAGAATATAAGGGCAATTCTTACTTTTTCAGTAAGTAGAAGATTTATAGAAATAAATTTCTAAAATAATGTATCCTCAGAAATTGCAACAATTGGATTCATTACTATTCCCAGTAAAGTAGATGCCATTACACATACAATCATACTAATTTCAATAGAATTTTTTGAGATTGAAGAAGATAATCTATAATTTTTGCACGTAGGGAGTTATTTCTTTGTTTCTTTCAGTCATTAATAACTTAATTATTTTCAAATAATAATATATTGAAATAACACTCATAAAGAGCCCTATCAAAACTAATAAATAGGAACCTGCTTGCCATCCACACAAGAATAGATAAATTTTTCCAAAAAAAACCTGCTAATGGAGGAATACCTCCTAGAGATAGCATACATAAAGATAAAGACAAAGCTGAAAAAGGGTCTTTCATATATAATCCTGCGTAATCCTGAATGTTATCTGTTCTCGTACGTAGACTGAATAATACAATACAAGCAAAAGTTCCTAAATTCATAAAAATATAGAGCAACATATAAGTTATCATACTTGCATATCCATTATTTGAGTCTCTATCAATTATTCCAATAAGGATATATCCAATTTGACTTATCGATGAATATGCAAGCATACGTTTTATGCTTGTTTGAGTAATAGAAATTAAATTTCCTAATATCATGCTAAGAATAGCTAATATTTCCAAAAGAAGATGTCATTCGTTCAATGAGAAATAAAAATAATATAAAAAATTCTAGTGGCTAAAGCTGAAGCAGCTACTTTTGAAATAACATAAATAAAAGCAACGACTGGAGTGGGGGAGTTAGAGTCGAAAAGAGGAATTCCCCCTCCTTTCTCTCATTCAGAACCGTGCATGAGACTTTCTTCTCGCACGACTCCTAAGTGATAAAAAAGATTAGTGGATTCTCTCTTTTTTATTACCTTACTCGTGTATGTATAAGATATCTATTCAATTGATAGAAAGAATCGCTAATCCTTAACTTTGTGAGGAATCCTTACTCAGTGGTTATTATTTTAAATCCTTTTTTTTAAAAGTTCAACAGTTATGAAAGAATTAAAAATAAAAAATAAAACCATCTGATTTAAATCGTTCTGAATAGTCATGCGATGCTCAACTTGGGGTAATCTTTTTGTCGACGAATGCCTTCTTTTTTACACTCGCAGTTTTTGAAGAATGAAAACTTACTATGTAGCATCTACGTAAAGAATAAAAATATTGTACACGTCATTAATTTGATCCTTTGTAAAAACTACCCGTAATAACTAACTTGTAAAAGCTATTTGTTGATTCAATCAAACAATTTAGTTTGTTTGTTACTTTGCTTCACCTTAATTGAATTAAATTGAATTTTTGGTAAAAGTGATGTCTTAGCCCAAGTGAGAATAACAGTCTTTTTTCCACATGTCTATAGAGCTTTTATAAATAGAAACATCTCTAAAAAAGAGATTTAGAAATGTCATAATTTGTAAAACAAATCGCTCCTTCATATACATCAAGGGTCCATTGATGAAAAGGAACTAGGGAAAGCTTGAATGCAATTCCTACCGTTATAGATAGAAGTGCAATCCAAATTTCTGGAGAATTGTACATTTGTGTATTTATAAGACCATTGGCTATTTCTTGAAGTTCAATCTCTCCTCCAGATGGACCATATAGCCAAGAAAGACCATAAGCAAGAATGGAAGAACTTGTTCCACCCATAAGTAAATATTTCATAATAGCCTCATTAGACCATACATCTCTTTTGGTATATCCAGATAATAGATAAGAACATAGACTTAAACATTCTAAAGATACAAAGATAGTTGTTAAATCATTAGCACCACATAAAAACATTCCTCCTAGAGTAGTTGTTAATATGAACAACAAAAACTTTGTTACAACCATTTTTGTACATTGAATGTATTCCACAGATAGAGGAATACATAAAGTGGAACATAATAAAATTAGAAACCGAAATATTTTATTAAAATTGTTTGTTTGGAAATTACCAAAATAATTGATTGTAGGTTCTTCTCTCCATTGAAATAGCAAAAAGGTTGTGCTTAGCACTAAACTTGTTAAAGAGATGAAATAAAACCAAGTTGTCTTTTTCTGATAAGAAATGAAGTCGATCACTAGAAGAAGGAATAGGCTGAAAATCAGGATACATTTTGGAAAAATGGAACTTCCATAGAAGAGAAGCAAATGAAATTCTTTCATAAAAATGATTTAAAAGTATTAATTGAAAATGAGTTTTTCATTTTGTCCGGATCATAATTTAGTAACTTCAATGAATCTTCGAGAAACATTTTCTTTCATTTACATTTCTATAAACTTGATGAATAAGATTGAATATTCATCCATAATCTCCTTATTATCATTTATCTACGATTTATTTTTCAATCTTCTTTTCCTTTCATTTTCGTTCCAATAAAAGAAAATTTGGATAAATTTTGACAAAGTAAGTTTTCTTTTATTGGCCAGAATGCAACAAATCTGTGGATCTATTTATATAGTTAGTGGGTTAATGGTAATGCGCAAAAGCTTTATTGGATTCTACCATTTTATTTTACTTTATGTATATGTATATGTATACGTGTGTGTGTGTGTGTGTGTGTGTGTGTGTGTGTGTGTGTGTGTGTGTGTGTGTGTGTGTGTGTGTCGATATATATATATATATATATTCCATACATTGAAACTTGTAATTAATAAGGAAGAAGTCGATATGGAAAAATCGACTTTGCATGCTTTACACTATGCATTGAATACACTGAAATTTTGGAAGCAAAACAAAATCAGAAGGGACTGTTAAAACTGAACTGGCAGTTGGATTTAAACGTGGCAAATTAGATAGTCACGACTCATGGAAAATCAACTTGGCATGTTTTGAAAAACAGTTAAAAGTAATAAAGACTCTTGGTTATCGATTTGTAGAGGAATACTTTCCTAACCAAATTGCACTTACCTAGCAAAATCAAAATGCCACCACTATTGTTGGAAACAATAAAACTTTAGTTTGCAGTTAATGAACATAGAATTTAAGCCATGATTTCAGGAACAAAAAAATAACTTATGCCCTCAACATATAGGTAAATATGTATTCATTTTTCAAGGGACAACAGATGAAAAAAAAGGAATAGATACGTTGAGAACACAACAGAAAGGCATAGAGAATACTCTTAAACATTTAGCCAATTTGGGAAAAGAGAAGAAAAAAGAGAAGAGAGGGAAATTGATAACATCTTTCAAGTTTTTGATCATTCCAATACAGAAGAATCAATTTTCTCAGGTAGGTCATTGTTTCAGTTTGTTTAAAATATGAACGGTAGAAAAAAAAACTCTTTTGAATGAAATCACTGTCTTAATCATATTTTTGAAGTTTTCTCTATCAATTCAGAACTCCAATTTGGTATAATTGCCTCTCTGTTTGTTGTAGAATTCATCCTTGTTTGGTTGAAGATCAAATCAGCACAGTAGAGCTTATATATATACATGTGTGTGTGTGTGTATGTGTGTGTGTGTGTGTGTATGTGTGTGTGTGTGTGTGTGTGTGTGTGTGTGTGTGTATAGATATATATGTATATATGTATATACATATGTATGTATATATGTATATACATACGTATGTATATACATATATACATATATACATATGTATGTATATATATAGATATATATGTATATAAATATACACATACATGTGAAGAAATTCATGAAACCAATACTTCTTGTAGCTGAACGAATTTTCACTTTTAGAATTTACAAAATAGAAGAAGATAAAATCCTTTTTATATATATAAATACACATGTATATACACTAACTATTAAAAAGATGGTTTTTCATTATATGCTGGTAAATGTATTCTCAGATTTCAACTTGAGAAGAGAAAACATGTTGATTTGTACCAAACTAGTTCAAAACTATAGAAAACTTATCAGCAAGCAAGATTAGTCAGATAACATGAAAGTGAAGATACATTCATGTAAATTTGAATTCTGGAAATTTTACTACTGCTATTGAAACATTAACAAAGTCTAATTTTAGTAGTTGGAAATCTGAAACATAGATGTTAAATTATAAAAACAATGAGATTGTACATATAGGAAATAAACTCAGAACCATATAGGAACATCGAATTTAAGAACGTGTACTTATATCTTCATTTGTGTATTCTTTTATATGCAAATATGTGCATACATGTGTTACACCTTCTTTTCTTCGTTTTACTGTTTACTTTATGCTAAAAATGAAAATATTGTTTTATTGAGAAAGGAATTACTTTTTATTGTTTGCATGTGAATTAGAGGATGTCATATAATTTAAAGATATTGTATGAAAGGAATAGGCATGCTAGATGAATAAATTTATTAGACGTGTTTAATGGTAAAGTATACCTTCCGGGATGGGTACCGAATATGGGGTTTAGAGAGTATAGTTTTCTTTTTCCAAACTATCTTATTGCTATGCATGTCATTATGCTCGGTCGAGTAACTTATTGACCATTGAAATAGATGGATTTATTTATGTTTCTCTACCATATCCTTGTATTGATCTTGCTTATTTCTTAAATGAATTAGAATAAATGAAAATGCATGAATCATACTAGGCACACACCAAGATTCCATCTTGCATATCAAATTCTCCTTGCTAAGCAATTCGTGCAGGGTCGGGTATTCTTGATTGACTAAGAATTCTGGGTAAGTGTATGCTTCAAGGTTGGGTGGAAAAAGCACCTGAATCTTTTTCTCGTCTTCATTCGAAGGATTTAATTGAAGATAGCTAAAGGATTGGAGATCAAAGGACACATCTCATCCCTTATTGTGTTATTTATCATTTATATGTATATTTAAGCTTAAGGCAATTGAATGCCTAAGTTATGTAACGAAATTATGAATGATGTATAGTATGATTGAAATATTATGAAAAGAGTACCCTATATTGTAACAATACTATATTATATCTCTTTAATGAATATAGACTTGTGAATTTTTATTATTGAACTCGCAAACAGAATGACATTATGCGATTATGGAATGATTAGAGAGAGAAACAAATGAATTATAGATTTGTTTGAATAATAAAGAGAATTTGTTGTTTTATTGAAGTTAGAACATCTATGTCTTTGCATTTTTTAAGTTGTATGTTGTTAGCTAGTCTTGTTTCTGGCTATAGTGATATTGTATTCTACTTTGGATCATGTTCCCTTAGTCCTGGTTTCGTTTGGAGGATGATTATGGTTAATGTTTTGGGTCTCACCATGGCATGTGTAGATCCACATTATGCAATTTTCTTTGGACATATTTTTTGGCTAGCTAGCTAACATGTTGTAATGCTTATCTATATGTTTCATTTGTTCTCAACCTTGGGGATGTGTTAGAATGTGCATTCCATTAGAAACATTTGTAAAGGATGTATTGTGATGTTTTTGGGTCCTCTCTATCTCTTGGAGTGGACCGAAATAAATATTTTAGGTCTGGATTGCCAAATTTATGTAATACCTATTTATTCTATCTATGGTGACCTAGTTAAGGGTTTTGATGATTATCTTGTATATAAAGGAGTGTGGATGTATGGATGAGAGTGTGGGATAGGAGTGAATTGATGTGAAGAGAGTGTGGATGATTTGCAAGTGAATTTGGTATTGGAGATGTGCAAAAGACTATTGTAAAGAGCTTTAATATTGATATCTTTAGTGTGACAATGTTAAGAGATTGTGTTTGAAGTTAGATAATTAGGAGATCTTGTTCAATTCAACTTAGCTATTGCTTTCTCTGTCAAAAGGTAGTGAGTCTCTTAGTAGATTTTTGTATCTTGCCTTGAAATAGTGTGTTTCAACTTTGCAAGTCATTTGTATATTGCCCTAAGGTTGTGTGTTTAATTTTTTCAACTCCTCTTAGGAGCAGCAGGATTTAGAGGTAACTTTGTGACAAATTATATTTATATCGTGAGTCTGATTCTCACCATGGTTTTCCCCTGCTGGGGTTTTCCACATAAATCTAGTGTACATGTGTTTTTTTGTGCTTTATGATTTCATGATTTATTTTTGTTGTGATTGTTTGTTTGCAGATTAAAGTTTGAAGATAAGAAATTAAGTACTTTTGAGGTCCAAATCGATTCACCCCTCTCTCAGTCTTCTAGTGTGTTCAACATGACCCATTACAAAGTTGGAGCATGTAGAAGTTCCATACTATCTTAGGAGCTTCAGACGCCTTCATTGTCAGGAAAATTATATTGTTGGGGGAAATTTTAATGCCTCTTTAGTGTTAGAAGATAAAATGAGAGGAAGGTTGCAAGGTTGTGATTATTTGGGCTTCAAGAGACTTTGTGATGAACTTGTTTTAGGTGACATTACCTGCCTAGATCTAGGTGGTTCACGTGGAGAAATACAAGGTTGTGTTTAGATAACATTCAATGCAAATTTTATTGCTTCTTTCTCGAATCAAAGTGGTTGTTGGTGTTGAGGGGCTTCTTCTCTAAGGTCCTTTAGTTCGGGGGATCAAATCATTGGCCTATCTCTTTATCTTTATGCAATCATTTTAAACCCTAAGGTATATCCTTTATAATGGAGTCCTTATGGTATCAACGTCCAAACTTTGATAGCTTAGTCGGTGACTAGTGGAAAATTGTAATTACGGGGTGTAAGAGGTTTGTTGTAGAGAGGAATTTGCAAGAGGTTAAGGGGAAGGCTAGTACTTGAAACAAGAAGGTTATGGGGGATTTGTTTGCCAACAAAGGTAAGATAGAAAATGAGTTAAAGGATGTTAAGGGGGAAATCACTAAGCAAGGTTTTAACCAAGCCCTCAAGGAGAATGAGACCTTGTTACTCAAGGACTTTAATTGAGTTTTAAGGGTGGAAATAATATTTTGGCACCTAAAATCCAATGTCAAGTGGCTCAATGAACTTGATAAAAACACTAGTTTTTTTTCCATTTGACCACTAAGATTAGGAGAAACACAATAAGATCATGAATATTTGTAATTAAGAGAATGTTGTTGTAGAGGAGATTGAGGCTATAAGGAGCAAAGGTAAAATAAAATTTCAAGATATCCTGGGCTCTTATACAATCACAAATAGTTAGGCTCAATAAGAGATGTTAGATTGCATTCCCAACCTAATTATGGATGGTCTAAATGAGTCGCTTTTGGCTCCTTTTGATAGGTATGAGATCCGAAGGGTTTCCTTCTTTTTGGGTTCCAGGAAGGCTCCAAGGTTGGATGGGTTTGAGGAGAAATTCTTTCAAAGATATTGGTACATTATTGGAGAGGACAGGTGGAGAGCTACTAAGGAATGTAAAGAGCAAAGGGATATTTTAAGATCATAGAATTAGACTTATATTTCTTTAATTCCAAAGGTGAAGGATTTAGATCCTTTGATCAATTTAGGCTCGTGTCGCAATTATCAATGTTACATATAAAATAATTTCCAAGGCTATGGCCTTTAGGATGAGATTGTGTTTGAACAACATTATTTTCAATGGGAAATGTGGCTTCCTCAAAGATAGGCAGATATTGGATGGCATTGTTATCGCTCGCAAGGACATTCATTAAGTTCAAAGAAGAAGAAGAGATAAAGTGATGATTAATTTAGATATGAACAAGGCCTGTGACAAGGTTCCATTATATTTTCTACTCAACGTGATGAGAAAGTTTGGCTTTTGTGAATCTTGGTGCCACTAGGTAGGTGGTTGGATTTCCTCCCTTACCTGTGTCATCATCATGAATGAGGTTCCCACTAAGTTCTACAATGTGAAGTGTGGCCTTCATTAAGGGGACTCGTTGTCCCCATATCTTTTTGTCACCATTGCAATTTTTTAAAGTACGAACCTAACTAAGGACGCCAATGTTAGCAAGCTTGTAGGGTTGCAAGTTTCTAGGGGCATAAACAACATTTCTCACCTTCAATTTGTTGATGAGACATTATTAGTTGGCATTGCATTGGCTAGAGAGTCTTCCACTCTTAAGAGAGTGTTGAGTAGATATGAGGTGGTAGATGAGCAAAAGGTTAATAACTCCAAGGCTAGGATTTTTCTCTCTAAAAGAAGAATGCTTGGAAAAGTTAGAAATGCAAAGAATTATTGGGTTTGATTTGGAGTTGCTTCCTTGTCAATATTTGAGAATCCTCTTGTTGAATAAACACTCATCTAATAAGGAATGGGGAAATGTTTCTAACAAGATGTAGTCTATGTTGGCTTCCTAAAAGGGTAGTGGCTTTCTTTGGTAGGCAAAATCACTCTCATTAATGCATCCCTTATGGCAATGCCTATTTACACAATGTCTCTTTTAGATTTTGAGTAAGGTGGCCAAGTTCTTGAAAGGGGTGAAGAGAACATTTCTTTGGAGAGGTTGTGAAATACAAATTGGTTAAATGGGATGATTTTTATAGGCATGTGGCATAAGGTGGTTTGGGGCTTGAAAAATATAAGGAAATGAATTAAGCTTTGGGAGCTAGATTGGTGTGGAGGATTTATAATGAAAAAGATAAGTTGTGGAGAACGATTATCCCAGCCAAGTATTTGCAAAATAATATTGACAACTTGTTCGTGTGTGAGTTACCTGGTGGATCAAGTATTCATAACTTGTTACAAATTTTTGAGCCAAGACATGATTTGGAAATGGGGAAGGGGTGACAAAATTAAATTTTGGAGGGATCGTTGGATTGAGGAAAAGGCCTCTTTGTGAGCATCAATAGTTTGCACCCTTAAGGACACGTTTTGAGGAGACAGTTGGGGTTTGGGTCAAGGAATACTTGGTCTACCCTCAAATAGGTCTTGGAAGAGGATGAATGCTCCTTTTGTTGAGTTCTACTTTGTGGTGAGATTCAAGAGAAATTGGACAAATGGCCTTTGGTGGGAATAGAAAAGGAGGATAGGAGAGTATGGGGTGGACATGGCAATGATATTGTTACAATCAAAGCTGATTTTTTAAAATATTTCTCTAAGGATAGTGCCAAAGGAGATCCTAAACTTTGGAACAAGTTTAGTGTCTATAAGATGAACACATTATTATGGATAGCATGGAAAAGAAGAGCTTTGGCTTGGGATAAACTGTGTATTTTGGGCAAGTTTGGGCCATCTAGGTGTGTAATGTGAAAGTGTTAGGAAGAAAGTAATGAACATGTTTTTATTCATTGTGATGTGGAATGCTATGTTTGGAACAAATTTTTGAAAAAATGGGGCTTTGAGTGGATCATTCAAAAAAATCATGTTGAGCTTTTACAATTGTGGGCTACTAAAATTATCAATATAGGCCTCCAATTTATTTGGAATGTGGCCATTGTGATCGTTGTGTGGAATATTTGGATTGAAAGGAATTGACACATTTTCCAAGAGGTAGAGGTGAACATCGATAGGACTTAGGATAAGGAGGTTAGTACTATTGTTGAATTCAGTGAGATTCATAAGAGAGATGATTGGTTTATAGAGGATGATGAACCAGTCTAGGCTAGTTGTTGGCCCAACTTTAGATGGTTTCTTTTGGTTCCTTCATTAACCACTGGCACTAGCAAGATTGTTAAGTAGGAAAAGCCTAATCAAGGATGGGTGAAATTAAATTTTGAAAAAGCTACAAAACAAAACCCTGGCAATGTTGGTGGTGGTGGAGTTTTCAGAGATGCTTAAAAGAAACCTCTTGCCCTTTTCACTTAGGACTTCGGCATAGACACTAACAAATTGGCTGATGTTAGGGCCCTGTTATGGGGATTAGTGATTACTAGAGATAAGGGATGGAGGAAAATTTAAATCAAGGCTAACTCTAAGCTTATCATTGGCACATTAAAAGGGGGTGCAATTTCAGAATTGGATATTGGAATTGATTTTAGATGTTACTAAGAATCTAATTAGTAATCTGTAGGATGTTAAGATCTCTCACATTGGTAGGTCTGGCAATCAAATTATTGAGTGGGTTTCCAATGAAGGGGTCACACTCAAGAAGTTTGATTTGAGCTGCATAATTTGGTTAGGTGGTTGTCTCCTTAACACTGTTGTCCATAGACATGGTTGTTCTAGATCCTAATAAGTTTGTTGGTTGGGCTTGGTTTGTTGCCTTGCTCTCTTTATTTGGTGTTTCTCTTCCAAGGATTGTGTTTGGTGATATGTTGTGTTTTTTGTCTTTGTTCTTGACACTAGTTTTTAAAAGTTTTGTGGGGTCTTACCCTTGTACAATTTTTATAGTTCTTGGACCATAAAACCAAGTTTTCTATAATAGGAAAATGTTGTTACTCTTTTTGGTTCACCAAATTGACATGTTTTAGTATTAATTGCTTAAAATGCTATATGGTGAGAGAAAACATGTGTATTATCTAATGATGAGAAATAAACACATTGAATACCTTGAAATACTAGCACATATAATCAAATTGCCTAAAATGTTTGTTTGGTCAGGTCAAAGTGTGAAGGTGAATGGGACTAATTGGTCAAATTCAAAATTTTAAAATTGACTAAAAGGGAAAGGGGCAAGTTTATGTCTTTCAAAATGTCTTAAAATAGGCAAATGATTATATCCAAGTGACTGAGGAATAAATGGATTTAGGTGCATAGGTGGATGGGATATAAAATAATATAAGATAAATATATGTAAATATGCACGTATAAGGATAAGGTATACCTAAAAGTATAGGGATATGTGTTTGTAGATAGATAAAAGATGAGGGGAGTGAAGGATCTACAACAAATAATTGCTAATTATGGATGGAAAATGGACAAATATCTTCAAGAGGAAGCTTATAATTTCTTGTATTTAATACCTTAGTGGATTTTGGGTCCCCAAATGAAGACTAATAGGCCTTGAATAAAATTTAAACCAGAGCAACATTGAAGGATTTAAAGATTTTCTCTTGGCATATAATTCTTCTAGGCAATTGGTCTAAAATACTTGAGATATATATCCATATTTGAAATACTTTCAAAGTGGAAATTATTTTTTCACATATGAAATATACATGAATTCAACTTTATTTCTAGGAGTCATTGTAGATGCCTATTTATCTTTGTATACTTAATCTCTTATATGCCCTAAGATTATGTTACAAATCCAAGTATAGGCCAATTAAGTTGCTTTGAAGGTTTCCTACTTATAGATATTTATAAAAAATTAAGATAATACTTCCTGTATTATTGCTCATGTGTTGTCTTCTCTTGTTAGGAAGGAGGATTCCCCTCCATGCAAACACTATGTAGGCCAGAACCATATTATTTTTTTAATACATGGCTCCAACAAGTCTCACGAGTCCACTTAACACTAACCTCTTGTTCACCTCGCCACATGGCTAGTCTTTTACCTATAGTGTGATCGACATGATACTTGAAAGTTACCTGAACTGAACCTTGTTAATTCTTTTATTCCTACAAGAACAAGAAGAAAGAGACAAAGACTATACCATCATGAGTTGGGAGCCCATTCTTACTGACTAGGATCTTCCAAATGACAAGAGTAATCCCATTCGTTACCATCCTTCTATCATTAATACAATTTTAATTGTATAAGATTTAATTGTTTATTTTATTTATAGACATCTATATCAATTTCTGGGAGGTGTAAGTTCATTGTACTCACAAGTTTTATATAAACTAGTGTCTTGTATTTGTATACAATTTAATATAAAGGTGTTATATATGTTGAATGGACTAGAATACTAAGAGGGGGGTGAATCAATATTCCCTTTTAAAAAGATTAAAAACTAAACTTCTAAAACTTAAAACTTATTATCAATTAACTTCAACCCAAAAGAAATGCATGCAACATAACTAAAATGAAAGAAATGCACAACCATGAGAGATACACCAAATTTTTATACATGGAAAAACCAAATGGGGAAAACCACAGAGAGGGTTATTTCTCAGGAAAATATAACCAGTTATATGAAGATTACAAGGCTTACTGTCCAAAGGCCTCACTGCCAAGAAATAGAGTAAAAAATAAACTGAGAAAATTGCATCTACACATGAATGAGATTAGTTCTTCATAAAATCAAACATCCAAACAATTGCTTGCAACAAACCCTGTCAAGAATCTCTCCAATTCTAACTCAATCTGCCTTCTCCAATCAACGTCGCATTAATTCTACCTTTCTCCTTTAATACACAAACTCATGAACATGTATTCACACTTGCACCTTCACATGCATTCACTTAACTCACTCTTCTTCAACTCATACCACAAGCGGATCAGATCATAGCATATATATGCTATCGATATATGCATCAAGTCAACCTTAAGAACACTTTCTCCAAGAATACTTCTTCATGATTTTCTTCAAGAATATTCCAACGATCAAATTACACGTTACAAGCACCAGACCAAAAAAAATTCAAGGTCAGCTAGACCTGGAGTGAACATATCCTCGAACTTCTACAAGAACACTTCCGAAGTACAAAAACACAATCCAACTTGACATAGAGAAATTAAGATCATGAACAACGTATTTCCAAAATATCATTACCATAAACCAAAATGTGGAGGAATGCAGAGCACTGCAATCACTGTTGGACACCATCAATGCTGAATACGCTTCTGGAGCACCAGAACAATTGCTACAACCAACACCAAAACTCAGTCGACATTTATATACTCACAACACACATTTTCAGAGCAACATCTCTCTAGAAAAACACATCTGCAATATTTGCAATGACTGTAAGACATTGCAACCTGACATAATCAACAATTGCAACACGTCTGCAAATAGACATATCAATGATGTTCTCCACCTTTATACATGCATGCCTATCTTCCACTGTTGTGCATCATACATGCCTATCTTCCACTATCCTGCAACACTTATATACATACTACTCAACAACTAACTTGCTATATCCAAACCAATCCAGATCACAGGGTTTGACATCAATGACAACCAAACATATATTTCTAACAATCTCCCCCCTTGTCATTGATGGGAAAACACTCATAACTACTTTTCTCCCCCTTAGAAACATATACTATGTTCTCCATATCTCTCCTCCTTAGGAAATGCCAATATTTCTCCCTAATTCTCAATATTTCTCGCCCTTTGACATTAAGGACAAAGGGTAATTGTGGACCTTAAAAATATGCATAGCCCGCGTCTTCCATTTTTAACATGTCAATTTGTCCCTAACCTGACCTAATTTTCCTAATTCCTCCCAATTCTTCCAATTTGACCCAAATTGACTTCATTTGACCTTAATTAGGTCTCTGGATGTCAGTTTGACTAATTTGTCCTTTTAGGTTTAATTAATTCTTTAATTAACTAAGTCTTCCCTTTTAATCTTTCATCAATTAATCTTTCCCTTTTAATATTAATTAAATAATTATTTTATTTAATAAATTTCAAAATTCACACTTTAATTAAATAATCTTTAATTATTTAATTAAAATATTCATTTCTATCTCCCATAATTGAATAATTTATTTAAATTATTCAATTAGCTACTTGTGTCATAATTAAATAAATATCTTTATTTATTTAATTATTTGTCATATTTATCCTCCTAATTTTTGAAAATGGGAAACTAATATCCTCTTTGATTTTCAAAAATCCATCTTTTTGAAAATATCTCATTAATCTTAATTTTAAATTCGAAAATGAGGTATGCATCTTCAAAAATCTGCTTTTTTGTGAGGAGATAATTAATAAATCTTATTTATCAATTATCTTTATTTATCCTCTCATATGAAGATATTTTATTTATTTTTTAATTCTTCTATTTATCTTTTCGAATGAAGATATTAATAATTTTTAATTATTAAAATCTTCCTGATATTTTCAAACTGCTAATTTGGTATTTATGAGAAGATAATTAAAGATTTTATTATTTTATTCTCATAATATCTTCTCATTTTATTTCTTCTACATTCATCCTTCTTCGAATGGCAGCTTTGTCGTGTACTAAATCATGTTTGTCGATCTAACCAAAAATCTTTTCAATCATTTATGTCCATCAAATTCTAAGTTTTCTATAAATCGAGAGCTCTTTCTTTGTCAAATCATCTAACTTTCAAGCAATTTAATTATGTCAGTTTATGTAGCGATCTAACATTAGCATTGTTATTTTGTCATTTTGTCAAATCATGTGGTTTTCAAATAGCTTAATTCTGTCATTTTGTCCAGTTTGTCGAATCAATCAAAATTTAATCACATATTTCTAGAACTCTCACGCATTGTCTCCTTCGTTTTCGTTGTTTGGTGCACCTAGCCTCTTGAGAGTGACATATCTCCATTAGAGCTGAAAGGAAGAGCAACGAGGTCTAATTGAAGAATCAAAATGGATGGTTTGCATTTACTTTATGTTCTATTTCAATTACTTTGTTGGTAGGATTAAGAAAGTTAGCTTGCAATCTGAGTTTCGTGATTAGCTTAGATAGATCGTATGCATGTTTTGGATTTCGGACTAACACCCTTTTTCCTTGTCTAAAATATTTCTCCCTAATTCTCAATATTTATCCCCCTTTGACATCAAGGACAAAGGGTAGCAACAAAAAGGTTACCACAAAACTGTATTTCCCAAAAAATGTTTCAATTACACTTCACATGAAAAATTCTCTTATACCTTTCTTTAAGTTTTGGAAGAAAGATCTTCTAGGAATTCACTGTCATCCGGAGGTTTGCTCACAAACTATCATTCTCCACCAACAAATCTATAGAATTAGATAAGGAATCAAGTACAAAATGATTTTGCACACACTTTTCAACTTCAACAAGGAGACCAGAGAAATGTTCCAATTTAGCTTCAACTATCTCCTTCACTTTCTATAAAGTATTCACCACATCTTCTTTCTGCCTTTGAATAAATAAAATTTTCGACTGCAAATAATTTATCTTTTTTCTCTGTTTACCATCTTTATCACTAAAAATGTCAAAAGTCTTACCCAGAGAGTTTAACTCAAACTTAACAGAGTCAATTTTAACTTTGAAATTCTCAATAGGAGTAGGCCACTAAAGACAATACTTGTATACTTTGGCCACATCTTCAACACAATCTTTCATATCCTTTATGCTTTCAGATATTCTTCTTTACACACAGATACACCTTTTCTCCATAGCTTCCTAGACTTCATCTTTTCCAACAATTTCTTCAAGTGATTTCTTCAATCGATCTTTAATCAACTCAACCAATACATTCAGTAAGATATCTACCAGATTATTCAAATCAATACTCTTCCAGAGTAGATAATCAACTAAGACTTCTTCAATTTTATCCTAATCACATGATGGACGCACAAGCCACAAATCTCCAATCTTCTTCATACCATCTTATTCTTCAAGCACACTCAAAATGTTTTATGTTCTACACGGGTCATCTTCATCCATATTGTCTTCTTGTTTTTCAATTTTAGCTTTCTTTCCTCTAGCTTCGCTAGACGGTTCTAGATCATCAAGATTAATTACTCCTTTCTTCTCATCACTTTTCTTCATCTTCTTCAATACTAAAGTGGAAACAACAACTGATCTCTTCAACCTTCTTCTGCTAGAGGAAGGAATCTCTTCAGAAGGACTAATGACACTAGGAACTACATCAAAACACTACAACTTCCTAAGATTTATGAAATGATCTTTGTATGACTTTTCTGCATCTGCTAGACAACTTAGATACCTATAAATTTTCTTTCCAACTGGGATATTTGATTTCCACACAACATTCTCTTTCAAGCGTAAAGATCTCAAATAATATAGCATCAAGCACATGATTAAAGAACCAAAATGGAAACGGTATCCATTCTCTTTTGAGATGGTGATATTATCAGTTAATTGCATCAATAACAATTCACACAAATCGAAATCCTTAAAATATTTTATCATTTGATCTGCAACATACATAGCTTTAGTAGAAGTAGAACCTTGTCTGTTTTAGAAATAAATTTTATAATAAATACCACAAGCAATGTACCTCACTGATGGGTCAATAATTGTATCAATTAGCAAAGCTCATCTCCTATAACAATAGTTAGGGTTTCAACTTTTTATTCTTGATTAATTTCTTCACTAGAACATTTCCAATACCACAAAGACCTGAAATCATTGATATAGCCTCCTTTGAAATATGATAAGGTTTATCCAACATCATGAAACCATTCTTGAACAGGAGTCAAAACAAACTTGATTAAATTATCATCGACAAACCATAAAAACTCACTCCAGATATCCAAACCTGTATGTCCTAATTCTCTTATTCTCTGAGATTATTCATCTATAAAATATCTTTCAAGATTCCTAATTTTCTTATGATCAAATTCATCTAATTGAACTTCTTCCAATTTTCCAAAATCTCCACTACTAGATTCTCCTATCGCTGTCATATTGGATTCTATAAGGAAGAATGAAATAAATAACTCTTTTTGCTAATCCTTCTTGATTCTTCTTCTAAGCTTAAACTACTATTCTTCAAATTCTTCAACATGAAAAGCCAAAAATGATCACCAAATTTGATATTTAACTTTGCTTGATACGTCTAGGGTTTTCCCTCTAAAACTGTCTTATCATAATGATGTAATACTTTGCACTCTGAATACACAATCTACCGAAGCACTCAAACATTGACACCAATACTAGCACCAAAATATCAACAACACAACATGCAACACATCATGAAAGGGGGGGACAAATAGATTTTTCTTAAGATTCCCCCTAAGCTAATGCTACTGGATCAATTTTTGGAGGAAGAAGCACTTGTATCAAATTCAAGTACAATAGATACATTCTCTTCTTTCTTTCTCCAAACCATAGTAGTCTTCTTCTTGTTTTCATTTGATTTTGCCAGAGCAATCACATTCCTACATCTGTTAGCAAAATATTCAAACCTGTTGCAATCATGACACTTGATGTTCCTCTGTCCTGAATTTACTAAATTTGTTTTAGATTTGCATCGATTAGCTTTATGACCAAAACCATAACATATATGACAATAACCATGAAAGGGCTTATTCATCATGTTCATAAATGATCCATTTATTCCATTCACAAACTGTCTATAGCTCCTATCCATTCCTTGATTACCGCAATTATTAGCTTTGTGTCCAAAAATTTTACAATTAAAGTGTTGAGTATTCTAATAGACGAGTTTGTCTTGTCTTATTAACATAATCCACTATGGTCCTACATCCAACAATTTTTTCGACATCTCTACATTTGCAGTAGTCTAAGCTATTTGCAAAGCAATTTTATCATACTCTTCAACGTGGTTACAACAATTACGCTTCTTAGGAAGTTGATTAATCATCCTAGAAAGTTTCCTTACACCTTTTTATCCATGGACATCTAATAGATGACATCACCAAATTGTATGCCATATGGTTTTACAACTTTCCCTGGAAATCCAAAAGTAAATTTGAAAGGACTTGACCAAGATAGCAACAAAATAAAAAAAATATCAAAATCAACACGCAAACAACTCTAGAGTATCCTCAAAGCAATATATCATGAAAAAACATGAGTAATGGCCTCTCTTTTATTACACTACACAATATTTGGAATATAAACCTTTTTTCTATTGGGCAAATTTTGATTTTGAATCACCATCTGAATACTTTTAGTTTAAAAGAACTAACTCACTTTCCATATAGACTGACACCTCCATTTCTATCTCGCATCTAATTTCATGCCATTCCATCGTTTGTTCAATGTGGATGGTATGCTTGAGGTATGCCTTAATGTACCATACAAATCTTATGTCATATAATTAGAAGATTTTAAATTCCTCTATTTCGAATCCTTCTAGTATGAAATTGGTATTCATTTGTTTGTTTGTTGACAAAGTAAATGGGCATGTATAGCTTTGCTTTGTTTTGGATTGTAGTAATTTCTTTGGCTTTCTTTTTCCCACCAACATAATCTCTTGGGTAAGAACAAGCATTCTACTACTTGCAAGATTCCTCAGGTATTAACATTGTTTTTAACTGGATATTAGTAGAATTTGGTACTTTAGTGATAACCAAACCTTCTTAATGTCTACTTCTATATATATTTTTTTCAATCCAATGGTTGAGGCTTAAATGTTGGTAAAGGATGCATTGGTACATTCATTGTCTAAATAAAGTGTATTACATAAGGTTAGGCACACATAGGGACTTTAATGGTAAACCTTTAAAAGACCTTTTTTGATCAATTGATAGAAGACTGGTCTATGCTTACTACTGATTTTTAAGAAGCAATTTAAAATAAATTTATATTAAAACTTGGCAAAGTATTGTTCGTGAATAACTACCAAACATTGATTGGTGAATGTGATTTAGTTATAACTTGACATATTAGCAAGACTTTAGTTGAGTAATTAATCTAAGCTATATAAAATAAGCACATCTGGCAACATCAATCTACGACCACATGCAAGGATTTATGCATCAAATATAGTTGAAAGAAATTAAGATATATAATTTCTTACACCAAATAGTAAGCCAAAAGTAAATACAATAGAAAGAAAGAAATCACTTGATAAAATCTTATGCAATGGAGATAGTAAAAAATAATGAAGGCATCATCCTTTAATAAACAAGATTTACATGAAGCTTGAATTTTATATTTTATTTGAGTTGCATAGGAATTGATAATAATGTATCTTCTATAGTCTTACATAATAAATGAGAGAAACTCAAAGTTAAGAAAGAAGTTGTTATGATCA
The DNA here is from genome assembly GCF_030272615.1 of Cryptomeria japonica. NCBI lineage: Eukaryota > Viridiplantae > Streptophyta > Pinopsida > Cupressales > Cupressaceae > Cryptomeria > Cryptomeria japonica. Next base: position 6,941,766 of record NC_081414.1, on the reverse strand, counting down.
AAGCATATTGTGGGAACAATGCAACAAAGACATAAAATGTGTTTTCAATTAGTAGCCACAAATTTTTATATTTGATCATGTTTAAGTAAGAATACACATACTATTCATCTTATCCAATGGAACAACTACTGATTTCGTCTTCTGATCTAGTTGCTTATAACAACTTGTGTACATAGATAATAATAATAATCTTTTAAAATAATAATAGCAAATTTAATAATAATAATTTTAATAACTTATGTATATATAAAGTTTGAAAATATAATTAATATGGTATTTATTTATAATTATCTTATAACAGAGAAATATTTACAAGTCTTGAAAATTTAATTATTATCTTATAACAGAGAAATATTTACAAGTCTTGAAAATTTAATCCCGTTGCCGTTTTATACAAAGGAACAGAAGTGAAAAACCCTGTCGCGCGAAAAAGAAAAAAACTGCCCTTCTCCATCGCTGAAAGAGAAAACGGCCCGCGACTGAAACAAAATCGTCGAAAAAAATACGTCTTTGATTTTTTACGCTCTTTTCCATCACATGCCCTTCTCTGTCGGAAAAAAATGCGTTTGAAGGGTTACGGGCAGCGCGTAGAAATCGATTAACTGGAGCATTTTTGCAAGTTTTTGGTCCTAAAATAGCCGCGATTTTCCCTAAGGCGAGTGACTCGCATAGGGTTTCCCGCTGCGATTCCTGTGCAATTTGCTGAAAAAATTCTCGGCGCTCTACTAAGCATTTCAGAATGAAGCTGGTAATTCTGCTACGCAAATTAATCTTCTATACACGAAGTATTCATTTTCAATATCTTTTCCTTATATATTCTTTAGTCCTCTGACCTCTTGCGTGCATTGTCTGGCAGACTTGCTTGAATACAGGAAAAGGTTACCATTTTCCAGCTTGCCATTTACTTCAGATGTGCGGGGTTCGGATCCTACTGGAGTGTCCTCTCGATTTATCCGCCTTGCAGCTCTTTGTGCCCCTTAATTCCTCTTTGGGCGATCTATATCCGCAACGAAACCATCGAAGGATAATCACTGAGGGAAATGGACGATTGAACTGTTCAGAGTCCTCACCGTTTAAATATTTTGAGGGTTCGGTGCTGATAGACGCAGAGCCTTGGTACAAAATGGCAGATGACTTGCATCTGTGGGACCTTTCCCTGATCGACGTGGTCTTGATTTCCAGTCCTGCTGGCATGCTTGGCTTACCTTACCTTACTCGCAACAAGAGCTTTACTGCAAAAGTATGCTCTACCTTAGTGGTTTTCTTTGAGATTAATTTCTTTTTGTATGTTTCTATAGAGTTTTCTTTGCAGAATAACCTTTTGCTTAGATGCCACGACTGAAGAGTATCTCTTCAGTAAGTTCACTTCGGAGTTGCACTCTGCCTTGCCAATTGAATTCACTGTGTTGGATTCTATGTTATTTGGTATATGTTTAGTTGTTCTATAATCACTGATAAGCCAAGACTTTGATTTCAAACTCATCTATTCAACAATCTTGTCATATATATTATTTTCTATGTTCATTTCAAACAGAAATCATTCTTCTCGTGGAGACTGATAATAATGATCAAGCGTTCTCTTAGGTATCTGGTAATTGGACAAATATAGGGACTTGTCATCATATATTCCGACCTTTCTTTGGATATAATTCTTCTTAATTACATATAAGCGAACATTTCAAATCAAATTCAAATATATCATTTAAGAAAGCAAATGGATTAAATCATTCTTTATAACAAAAAATATGAGAATTTGAATGAAATCTATATGTAATATAAGGAATAATAGTCGAAGAGTCAAAGGGGTTATTTAACAGCACTGACACGCAGGAGAAAAGTTGAAGGATTTTCGCATGCATAGGGAGGAGGAGTCCACGACAATATCTGGTGATTATGGATGTTAAGGGGCAGTTCTATTCAAGAGGAAGTACGGACTTTCTTTTCTAATGAAGACCGAAGCCCTCCCAATGATCTGATCAAAACCTGAGGTGTATTTGTAAGATAGGCCTCATAAAAGAATGTAGTCTTGGATCTGGAGCGTTTGATGGATGGGACTCTTAAAAACTTGGGGATCAGCTTGTTAAGATATAGCCCTCATGAATCTAACTGATGGTAAATCGGTTATTATCTGGAGCGTGATATATTAACAGAGCATACAGTTCGAAAATTAAACATAAACAAACTAATTGTTATGAACGGTTGCCTCCATAGGGGCATGTCCATACGTGGCAACTGCTACGTATGGACATGTCCCTATGTAGGCAACCTTTCCTCTTGTATTTAAACCGGATTCAATGATGGAGACAATCAATAACTCACGGCAATCAGTCTTCCATAATCGTTGTCATTATTCTTCGATCCATATTTCACAACATGGTATCAGAGCCAGGTTATTAAGAGAATAAATTAGACAGCCATATTACTCATAAGCATTTATCGGAAGTAAATAACAAATCGACGCAGAGGCTATATACGCAGAGGATATATCCGACTAAGAAAATATTCAAAATGTCAAGTAATATGAGAGTGGAAGATAGACTCGAAGGAGCCTCCAACTTCGTTTCCTGGAAGATACGAATCATTGCCATTCTTGAAGAACTAGAATTAGAGTCTTACATAGAAGAAAATCTAGACATGCCAAATGATGAACCAGAGAAATCTACCTGGAAAAAGCGTAATAATAAAGCAAAGAAAATAATTATCGACTCAGTCAAAGATCATATTCTTCCATCTATAGCCAGACTGCCTAAAGCATATGAAGTATTTAAAACCATTAAAAATACATATGAAGTTAACAATGCGAGCAGAATGTTAACCTTGAAACAACAACTTTTAAACATAAAGATGAATAAAGATGATACAATATCTACATACTTTTCAAGGATATCTGAAGTAAAAGACCAATTACAAACTATTGGAAATGAGGTAGATGATCAAGAAATCTCTCTCATAGCCCTAAGAGGATTACCAATTTCATGGGAATCCTACATTCAATGTATTAGCAGAACACCCCCCTTACCCAAATTTGACAACTTAAGAATGAGTGCATTCAAGAGGAATCTCGACTAATCTCAAGAGGATTAGGGCCAAATAAAGAAGGAGAAATCCAAGCACTTAATACAAATACCTTCAACAAAAAGAAAAAGTTCTCTAAACGGAAGAGAGGAAATAAAAACCATCAGAAAAGAGATATGTCTAAAATTCAGTGTTACTAATGCGACAAATATGGGCACACTCACAGGAATTATCCAGAAAGGAAGAAAACACAAGCTACTCTAGCCGAAGTCAAAGGAGAAAACTCACTTTTCTTCTTAGCCCTATCAAGCGAAATAAATACAAATAAAAACACTTGGATCGTAGACAGTGGAGCATCAAGGCATATAACAGGATTCAAAAATCAGTTTGAAACACTTAACGGGCACTCAAGTGAAGAGGTTACTATTGGAGATAACTCCACATGTCCTGTGAAAGGAATTGGGACCTGTACTATCAAACTAAGAAATGGAGTATCTCTACAATTAAAGGATGTTTTGTTTGTACCTGGAATAAAAAGAAATCTAGTCTCAATCTCAGGCTTAGCTGATCAAGGATATCGGGTTACCTTCAATGAAGATAAAGTTCTACTCTGGCCTAAAAATACAAATATCAAAAATGCCATAACAGTAGGTTCAAGAGATGGTAGCCTATACAAACTATGCAGTGATCAAAAGGAAGCACTAAATCTTGAAGTTTCAAATAATAATGAATTATGGCACAAAAGATTAGGACACCTAAGATATAGTGCTCTATCCAACATAAAGAAGATTACTTCAGGACTGCCCCAACTAAAATCTGAACACACAGGCATTTGCAAAGGATGTGCCTTGGGAAAGAATGTGAAAGTTTCTTTTCCATTAAGCGAGCACAAATCAAAAGTTATTTTAGAACTAATTCACTCAGACCTATGCGGTCCCATGTCAACACCATCCCTAATTGGATCCTTATACTACATAATCTTTGTTGATGACTACTCTCGAAAAACATGGATATATTTTCTAAAGTGCAAAGACTCAAATGAAGTACTATCTAAGTTCAAAGAATTCAAGGCACTAGTAGAAAACCAGTCAGGGAAGAAAATTAAGGTGTTAAGATCCGATAATGGGGGAGAATATACATTTGACAACTTCAAAGACTTTTGTAATTCTGTTGGGATTAAGAGGGAGTATACTGTACCATATAATCCACAACATAATGGAGTAGCAGAAAGAAAGAACAGAACCATAATTGAAGCAGCAAAAGCCATAAAGCATGACCAAAACTTACACACTTCATTCTGGGCAGAAGCTTCAAATACAACAGTCTACATTCAAAACAGATGTCCGCACTCAGTTCTAGAAAACATAACTCCTGAAGAAGCTTTTACAGGGAACAAACCAGACTTAAGTCATTTAAGGATATTTGGCTGTCCCGTATATATACATGTTCCTAAAGAAAAGAGGACAAAACTAGAACCATCCGGAAAAAGAGGTATCTTCATTTGCTATAGTGAAAATACTAAAGGATATCGCATTTACATTCCAGGGAAAAAATCTGTTGAGATAAGTAGAGATGTAAAGTTTGAAGAAAACACTACACACAAAGAACCTGAGGATTATAACATTACTAAAGAAGAAGAAGATCACATAACTGAGATTGAGAGGGAGAATATCATAGAAAATTCCGAACCTTTAGACACTGAGAGGGAGGACATCATAAGAGTTTTTGAACCTCTTGTTGATGAAAATATTGAAACACTCAATAACAAGAAAAGACCTCTATGGGCAAGGAAAATAATTGAAGAGAATAATGTAGAACCAAATGAAATTTCCAAAGAAAATAAGAGAACAAGAACTCTAAAATGTTATGTGCACTTCTAACCGAACTCACAAATTTTGAACCAACAAATGTCAGAGAAGCCTTATCAAAACAGGCTTGGAAAGATGCTATGGTTGAAGAATATCAATCTATACTAAAGAATGATGTTTGGGATATAGTGCCTAGACCAAAAGACAAATCAATTGTCTCATCCAAGTGGTTATTCAAGATCAAATATGCATCTGATGGCAGCATTGAAAAACATAAAGTTCGCTTTGTGGCCAGGGGATTCTCTCAGAAAGCAGGAATTGATTATGAAGAGACATTTGCCCCAGTTGCCCGGTATACTTGAGTAAGAACAATCATTGCAATTGCAACATCCAAAGGATGGAAAATTCACCAAAGGACGTAAAGACTGCCTTCCTAAATGGTTCAATTGAAGAAGAAGTATTTATAGAACAACTAGAAGGATTCACCATACGTGATAAAAATTGCTATGTTTGTAAACTAAAGAAAGCTCTCTATGGGTTAAAACAAGCACCTAGGGCCTGGTATGCAAGGATAGACAACTATCTCTCCAAACTAGGGTACTCCAAGAACCTAGTAGATCCCAACATCTACTTCAAGGCTTCAAATGGCAATATGATTATATTGGTCCTTTACGTGGATGATCTTTTGATAATAGGAGAGGATAATCTCATTGAGAAATGTAAGCAAGATCTGGCAGTAGAATTCGATATGAAGGATCCAGGGCTTCTACATTATTTTCTGGGATTAGAAGTATGGCAGAAGAAAAACTACATCTTCCTAAATGAAGGAAAGTACACCACAGATATTCTAACTAGATTTGGGATGATGGAGTGTAAGCCATTAGCTACACCAATGGAAACTAATTTGCACAAGCTGAAAATTGAGGCAGAAGATTCAGAACCTACAGATCCCACACTCTACAGACAAATCGTCAATTCACTCATGTATTTGGTAAATATTTGTCCTGATATCTGCTATGCTACAAATGTATTAAGTCACTTCATGTGTGAACCTAAGAAGATACATCTAATGGCTGCTAAACACATTCTAAGATATTTACGAGGCACAATCGGACTTGGCTTAAAGTATGAAAATGTTGAGATTCAACTTGAAGGATATTCTGATTTTGATTGGGCCGGAAGTACCACTGACCGTAAAAGTACTATAGGGTGTTGCTTCAGTCTTGGTTCTGCTATGATATCTTGGTTTAGCAGAAAACAGTCAGCAGTTGCACAAAGCTCCACCGAAGCAGAATATATGGTAGCCTCCATGAGAGCTCGTGAAGCGGTATGGCTAAGAAAGTTATTATTTGGATTATTTGGAAAAACTCTGAATTCAACAATAATTCACTGTGATAATCAGAGCTGTATCAAGCTCTCAGTAAATCCAGTTTTTCACAATCGATCCAAACATATTGAGATCCCTTATCACTACATAAGAGATATGGTAGATCGAAACGTCATAAAACTAGTGTACATCAGTACTAAAGAACAAAATGCTGATATCTTCACCAAGCCACTTGCAAGATTGAAGATAGAATACTTCAGAAGTAAACTTGGTATGACTAGATTATAATTGAGATTATTAGGATGAAATTCCTACCATGTGTAATTTGTTCATGAATAAATAAATAAAATGTATATTGCAATATTCTAACTATGTTCAAGAAGATGACGATCTTCTTATGTTTAAGGTTACTATTTCAAGGTGACGATCTTGACAATAGTTGACCAAGTGTCAAGATTGACTACATTAAGTTGTTGTCCCGGACTGTGTTGGATATCTTGATCCTAAAGTAAGTGATTGTCTCGGACTGAGCCAGATATCATGATATTGAGTTTATTGTCATGACAAGACTATATTAAATGTTGTCCCGAATTGTGTCGGAAGTCATGACAGAATATGCTCCCAAGAAAATTACTTAGATCCACTCCTGCTAAGAGGGAGTGTTAAGATATAGCCCTCGTGAATCTAACTGATGGTAAATCTGTTATTATCTGGAGAGTGATATATTAATAGAGCATACAGTTCGGAAATTAAACATAAACAAACTAATTGTTATGAACGGTTGCCTTCGTAGGGGCATGTCCATACGTGGCAACTGCCACGTATGGACATGTCCCTACGTAGGCAACCTTTCCTCTTGTATTTAAACTGGATTCAATGATGGAGACGATCAATAACTCACGGCAATCAGTCTTCTAGAATCGTTGTCATTATTCTTCGATCCATATTTCGCAACACAGCTCAGTGTTGGATGCTCTAGATATTAAAGACACAACTTGGAGAAATGAATGTCAAAATAACCAAAAAGATCCAACTAACACAGATCCTAGACAAAACCCGAGATAGAGCTCAAGCACACTTCTATATTATTATTTTTTGGCATTCCAAAGTGGATCTAGACATGCTGAAACTACAAGTCAATTGTTTATAGACTTGAGATTGCTTTCTTCAAGGTATTAGAATTGCCATATTTGAGAATCTATGGACCACTACAAAGACAGTCATTAGCATGTTTGGTAGTATGAGAGGAAGGCCATGGAAATGGATTCCTACGGTCTTGTGGTAACGGGCAAAGTTGTGTACAAACCTTGCTTGTTGTAGATTAGTTTGGCAATTGTGTATGCAATACGAGACTTGATGCTTTTGGCAACATTTGACGTAAGGTGTGGCCAAAAGAAGTTCTTTTGTAACACTGCAGAGTTGTTTAAAGTCCCGCAACCTTACTAAAATGAGCTTCCCAAATTAATTTGTCTCTCTACCTCATGCAAAACACAGAAGTGCCCAAGGTGGTATAGGAGTCCATCCTTCCAATAGAAATTTGGAATTGAATTACCACTAAGGAAATTTTGATATATATTTGCAAAAATCCATGTTAGATAGATACAATTTTTACCATTCGCTAACTTCATGCCTCCGTTCATCAATCACAAAAGAGAGCTTGAACTGGAGGATGACTTAGACCAATCTGCGATTGGCTTGGAACTTCCCTACTTATGTTAATGTTTAGATGAAATTGTTGAAGATAAATAGATCATTTTTGATGCTGCTCTTGTTGTAACTTGTTTTGAGTCTACAAGAATTGAAGTGGCTTGCGATTTGTTTGGATCATAGATCACAGTCACCTTGCCCAAGATGTAATGCTTCCAATATTGAAATGCTTGAACAATAACATTATAAACATTGCAATCATATGTTCGGTAGTTTCTTACTGGTATGGTGAATGGTTCTTTATGATAAGCAAAAGTGTGACCATGTTGAGTGAGGACTGCTCCAAGTGCATCACTTGATTCATTGGTCTCAATCTCAAATGGTTGTTGAAGATTGGGTCATGCAAGTATTGGTACAGAATAGAGTTTGTTCAACTCTTTAAATGCTTTTTGTTGTGTAGTTGACCATATGAATTTTGCTTTAAAGTTGCATTTGGTAACTTGGTTTAGAGGCCAAATCACATGAGAAAAAACAAAGTAGAAATCTCTCGTATAAATTTGCTAATCCCCATAAGTTGTGGAGCTTTGTGAGATTCTTTGGTTATGGCTATTCCTAGATGACTTGAAGTTGGTCAGGCCTACATGCACTCCTTGTGCATCTACTATGTTTCCTAGATATTGTATCTCTTGCTTTGCAAATCAACTTTTTTCCATGTTTGCATGCAACTTATGCTTCAATAAGTCGTCAAGCACTTGCTCTATAGGGTGCAGATGTTCATCCCATGTGTTGCTAAATAGTAGGATGTCGTCAAGGTAGACTATAACAATTGAATTCTTGGATGGCTTGAGAATGTTATTCATCATCCACATGAATGTAGTTGGGGTGTTAGTTAAGCTAAAGGGCACAATTAATCATTCAATATATATTCACTTAATGGATTACTCTAAACATTTCAGTACATTGTTATTATTCACAAATTAATATTAAAAATTATTATACACAAATTATTTATTAATATGTGCATCACATATTATTATCAATAGAATTATTCAGAATTTATTAATATGTGCATTACTTATATCAAAATTTGTTTATTAGGAAAGCACCGATCAAATTACCAATGCATTAGGCTGTGTTTAAGAATAACAAATTTTAATCAGAAAAGGCACGACTCAAGGGGGAGTCATATTCTTTAGGAAGGGTCATAGCCAGTCAAAGAAATTAAATACCTTTGACCACCTTCCTCCAAATAAGATACACACGGAAGAAAAAAGGAAATAAGGGAAGTAAGAAAAGAGGAGACTGAAGGATTGGAAAAGGAGAATACGAAGGGAAAAAGAGAATAAAAGGAGTATACGGGAATAATTAAGTGATATCATCCGCACCTTGTCTGGTAATCATTACGGGTATGAGGAATATTGATAATATATCATGCTGCTATTATACAGTTTAACTTCACTAATACAACCATTAGTTTGGATATAATCTAATATTGTTAATGCAGTTAAATACAATTACAACTAATGATACAATTTGATATTATCATTAATACAACTGAAACAACAGTCATTAACAATCAATTCTAAATTCATACAAGAGACATAAGAATATAAAAACCCGTATGTACTACTCAATTAAGGAAAACATAAGGATTGACATCAGCAGTCACTGCCTGAGAAGTACACACAGTATAAATATGGGAATATAAGATTGCTATCAATACAATATGATGCTATTAATATAATATGATATTATTAATACAATGGGCTGCTATTAATATAATATAATATTGTTAATACAATAAGCTGCTGTTAATATAATAATATTGTTAATACAATATGATGCTGATAATATAATATAATATTGTTAATTCAATATAATTAATATGACATAAGAGGGGAACGTTAAATATTGTTAATATAATAAAACATAATGATGTATAATTTCAATTTGTATATTTTATCATTATTTGCAATTGTGATAGAAGGAAGAGACACAATAGGGGGAACGGTGAGAGATTCCACACCAGCCACAATGCCTCGTAAAGATGGTCAAGGACCATTGGTTAAGGACCACGGGGCCACCTCATGATGATGGTTAAGGACCATCGTTAAGGACCACATGAGGCCAAAGAGGATAAGGTCCTAATCTTGGGCCTAGGGTTGAGGGTCAAAGGCACCCTACTGTAGCTTCCCTACTATCTCCACAAGGATTAATTGTTGAAGTGGATCAATCCTAAGAGATGAGAGGTTGATATGATGGAGGGGAACGGTGTAAAGCCTTCTCACTAGGTATACCACCTCATGATGATGGTTGAGTACCATCGGTTAAGGACCACGTGAGGCCACAGAGGATAAGGTCTTGCTGTTGGGCCTAGAGCAGAGGATACTTGGGGCACCTCATCATGTCTTCCAACCCTCATTATGGTTGAGTTTCAATGAAATTGTTCATATGAGTTTATGCATATCCTAACCCTAGAATTGGATGTATTTCATGAATTATCTGCATTATTGTCTAATCTCATTGCAGGTTTTGAAAAATAGGTTTATCTTATCTTATTCTTAAATGAAAATTATTTTCCTAATTATGTTTGTCCTTGTTTCACTCTGGATTTGTGAATTTAGGGTAAAATAGAAGGTGATCCCAAATAGGGGACATTACACCTTCTTTTGCCTTGAAGGTTGTCTTCTACATGTTTGTAGGTTCACATGAAATCTAATGACATCTCAACATAAAATTGATTTTGGTGAAAATTTTTGCATTGAGGAGATGGTCTAGCAAGTCCTCAATCCTTGCAATAGGGTTGCGGTTATTCATTATGATCTTGTTGAGAGCTTTGTAATCAATGCTCAAGCGCCATGTTTTGTCCTTTAGTGCAATTACAATTGGGCTGCTGCAAGGTGACAAGCTTGGCTTGATGTGTCCTTTATTTATGAGTTCATGGATTTGTCATTTGATCCTTTTATTCTCCAGAAATGATTTATGGTAAATGGAAGCATTAGGTAGAGATAGTCTAGGAATCACGTAATAGTATCCTTCATTGCATAGTGTGTAGACACTTCCTTTGGTGGAAGTTATCCTTTTATTCTTCCAATTTGTGGTTCAACTTTGAGGTCTTTGTTGCTGTTACCAGGGGAATAATGGTATGAATTGGTGTTGCTTGGATGTTCTCATATTTAGGTCTTCCCATCAAAAGTATAAACTTTTTACTAGAATTGAGTAGCTTCTAGCACTATTTGGTGCTAATGAGTGACAACTAAGAAACTATTTATGGTGTGTTGCATCTCTTATCACTAACATCTATGGCAACACTTATAGGTTTTGCTTCATAGATTGTATGTTGATGGTAAAGATATGGTTGCCCAAGTAAAACATCACATTTCTCCAATAGAGCGACATTTCAAAGGATTGTATCTTGGAAAGGCTTGATTTTGTACATGAGATAACATTGTTGAGTGACACATTTCTCAGATTCTGCATTGAACCGTCCAATGGAGTATTGTTGTGGGTGAGGCATTAGTGGCATGTTCAATCATAGGAATGTCTAGATTACCCTGTACCTTGTATGGAGCTTGACCACCAAATTGTTGTTGTGAATTGGAATGATTTTGAACCTACTCGAAAAGTAGCAAGAACTAATCAATAATACTTGTTTGTTCTTGTGCATGGATTTTTCCAATTCTTCTCATTTTTTTTATAATGCATCTTCTATCATATTCTAGAACATCTTTGAAGTTGGTGTTGTTGATTATTTGTCTTCCATCTAAGAATGTGTAGGAAGTAATGACTAATGTCACAAGTTTGAAGCCCTAACTTCTTGTATCCAGACCTTATATGAGTGGGCATATAGAATTAGACAAAGGTTAGATACACCATGATACCATTTGAAGTAATAGAAAGTCTGTATTTCTTTAATACCATTAACCTGGGGTGTAGGAGGAAATCCGACGGACAAATACAAAACTTAGCATAATATTGAAAATCATTGAAAACTTCACACCAAATTGGAAACTGTGAATCTGGAAGTCTTTATTTGTTGAAGCACATTGGCAATCCTTGAGTAGTATTACAATGGAAGGCTAGAACAATATTAGAGGGTTTTTATCCTTGGGAAAGAAATAACTGACGTTAAGTCCTAGAAAATGAAATTGTTTAAACAAACAAGAAGATGCTTTTTCAAAACAAAATTCCTTTTTATAACTTTATTTTGAGGAAATGATATAATATTATTTTCTATTTTCTAATTATTTCCTCAAAGTTATGAAAAAATAATAGTGTCATTTGTTTACTTTTCTTTTTGCACCTTGAGTCTAGAGACACTTTATTTAACTACTTAAAACAACCTTTTAAATAATTAAATGTAAGTCTTCAACTTATAACTCAAAGTTACTGTTGCGACGTTTTCACACTTCGCCCCATTGCAAATGGGGACCTCCACTTTTCGTTGGCTAGGTTAGGTGTTTTGATTAGTTTAGTGTTCACTTGGCAACATTTTGTGCTCTTTAGCCTTAGAATGAGAAGGTTTTGTCTTGATGAGTCCAAGAATGAATTTGGGATTTGAAGTGAAGGTTTTGAAATGTGAGGTTAGATGTCTTGCTTTAGTTGTTGTAAAGGGTGGAATTGCAAGGTTGTTTGTCCAAATAATACATTTGACCTTTGTATCCCTGATGTTGCATTGCAAAGATTGCTTAAGCTGTGAGTGTCTTGAAGCAATGAATTCATGCATGAGCCCTTGAAAGTTCTACTTTTATACATGAGATGGTGAAAGTTCCACTTTTATGCGTGAGCCCTTGAAAGTTCCACTTTTACACATGAGATGGTGAAAGTTCCACTTTTATACATGAGATGGTGAAAGTTCCACTTTTATACATAGGCATGTGAAAGTTCTGAAATCATGCATGAGAATGTGCTAGACCCGACTTTATCTTGCAATGAATGTATGACTTATGAGAAATTCTGACCATTGAATCTATGCACAGGCACCTATCAATCCCGACCTTGTTCTAGCTCTCTAATGTGCATACATAGAGGATTTCTGCCCTTTTTTTTAATGCACAAGGTCACGAAAAGTCCAACCTTTAAGATCAATGCATGGTTATAGACAAATCTGATGTTGTCTTTGGTTTATACATAACTTTCATTAGATCTCGCCTAACTAGGATATTGAGCAAGTCTGCATTTTGGAGGGAAAGTTAGAATCCAAAGTTTCAAATCATTAGTAACAAGTCGACCTCTTCCCCTTCATTCAAAGATGCAAATGATAAAGGTGAAGTCGGCTAGGATGAAAATTGCAACTCTCAAAGGTGTTTGAAACTTATAATGAAGAGATTGAATCTCCCATCCTAAAGAACACTTAAATGTAATTCGATGCAAATGGTAGAGGGGCAGAGTTCCATTTAATCTAGGACAGAATGACAAAGGAGATGGCAAGTATAAACGAAGTTGGGCATTGTTGTGACCATTTCACACATCACCCCATCACAAATGGGGACCCCCTCATTTGCTTTAAGTTTTAGGTTTTAGATAGGTTTGGCAGCAATCAGATCCTAGATTAGGTGAGGTTGAGCTGATTTAGTCCTCAATACCCTGGCGATGAACGATATATGATGATCATTTCATTTGATCATCATCATCAGAGATGGAGACAATGAATGCAAGTATGAAGATCAAACATGAGAATTGAGATGATAGATGCAAGATGAAGGCTTAAACAACATGGAAAAGCCTTTGACGATGATGAAGGACCCTTTGAGTTGGTGAGGTGAGTGCTACTACTTACAAATTTGAACAAAGTTGTGTCACTGTCAGTGACTCCCCAAAACCTCGCCTTGCCTCAGCCTACTGTCAATGCCCCCTCAAAAGTCTGATCAGCTCATGGGCATTTCTTGTGATCCTCCAAAAGTCCAACCAAGGTGAGGTTGTCCTTTTACTTAGCAAGATGAACATCTCTTGAGGTAAGTGCTTAATGTTTTGAAAGATAGAGGTGATTGAGCAAGCAAAGTTAACATCTTTAGGCTCATCGTCAGTGAGGGGTGAGTACCTTGACCACTTCCAGTCAATGCACCATCAAAACTGTGACATCCTTGAATGATTGCCATTGCATGCTCAAATCCCTGCCCAAGGTTAGAAGAGATAATGTCTAAGGCGATGACCATGTTAATGATGAAAGAAGATGAATTCAATGTGTCAAGTAAGATAAAGGAGAGATCAAGGTGGATCACCAAATGAGTTTCAAGGCATGAACCTAATGGAGACTAGAAGCTTTTACTTTCACCAAAGGCTAAACCACGAGCAAGGCATTGTCAATGCCCTACCCAAAAGCCCGACCACTTCCTGTTAGTGACCATGCAAAAGTCTGCCCATTTTCAGTCAATGGGGTCTCAAAATTCTGATCTCTTTTTGGCATTGTTGATGCCTCCCTAAAACCCTGATCATTTCCAGTTGATGCCTCCCTAAAACTCTGATCATTCCTAGTTGATGCTCATGACAAAGCCCAAACTTCCCATGCATATTAAAAAGCCTGATCACTTCTTGTGATCATCAAGATTCATGATCAAGGGGAAGGAAGATATGTGTGAGCGCTAACGATTGAAAGAGGGGACCACCTAGGATAGACTTTGTTTCAAATTTAAAAGACAAAGCAAAGTTGGCAGCCTAAGCGTTGGGAATTGAAAATTGTAAAACAATAAATGAAAGAACACAAATTGGTGGCTTAATTCAATCAAGAGACACACCCCTTCATCGGCTAGAAAGATAGGTTGATAATTTCATTTGATCAACAAACCATTTGCAAAGCGAATTACCATCTAAGGGGAACGATTCTGATCATTGCAAACAGTGATCTGGTTTCCATTCAAGCAAGGCGTATTCATCATTGTAAAGATCAGTCAATTCACCTTCAAGGATTAGCTAATTGATCACAATCAGTAATCACAGCGAACTTACAACTTCAAAAGGAAGCGAGCAACATCAGCAATCAGCGAGTTCAAGGCTCAATATCAGTAATTACCAGTTCTGTCACAGCGATAGCACATTGAGACAAGGACAGTTTTGTCAAATTGAGGGCAGATTTGAGGTTACCAGTCAGTTTAAAATTCATTTGTAGGTCTGAATCAGGTTATTTTTGATCAGTTTGTTGAAATCAAACCTGAGAATGATGCTGGTACTGCTTCAGGTCTAGGATTTTAAAGAGGTTTCAGTCATAGAATACTTCTTGCATCATGCTTTGATACCCTTGAATTGATTATTTAACACGCTTTAATGCAAAATTAATTATGATTAGATGATTATTTTCAGATTTTGACAGTCTAGGGTTTATATTTACGTCTAGGGTTTATATTTACGCGTAGGGTTTTAGCAATTCATTGAGATCTTAATGATTTAGTAAACTTCTAAGAAGAAATTGCTAACCTAGATGCATCTTTAGATGTTGTAGACATTAAGGTTATATCAAAACCCTAACTTACACACCTCTTTCAGGTAGAGCATGGCAGTCCCGAAGACATGAGCAATCTTAAGGCAAACCCTCATCAAGGAGGACTCGAAGGGAGTGATGCCTGAATCGAAGATCACATCATTTTGGAGCAATGTAGGAGACACCAATCTTGGCTAAATTAACATGAAGAAGTTCCAAGGATCATTATACAAAAGCAGGCCATCCGGAGTCTCAAAGAGAATGATCGAGAGTGGGAAAGTACATGCAGTAGGTTTCCCTCCGACCATCCAATGCAATGAATTGATAGTTTAGTGTGCCAAACACTATGATGCCAACACAAGAACGATAGTAGCACCTGATGGTAGAGTATTGCCTACCTATCCGAGATAGCCATCAGTGAAGCCTGCCACATTCCGGATCACAAAGGCATGGTCTACAAGAGCAAAGAACAAGCACAAGCAATCTATGATGATGATCTCGACATATGCCTAGGCATAATTAACAAATTTTGGGTATTGAAAAGCAGACCCGACATATCAAAGGTACCCAAAAAGTTGCACAAAATTGATTTTAAGGAAGAGTTTGGTGATTTGATTACTCTACTCAACTGAGTTACGGGAAGTTCGTAGGCATTTCAATTTGAGAATTGGATGTTTTACTTCATGGAAACAGTGTCAACTGGAAGAGAAAAGATCAATTGGTTGAGAATCATAAGTAACAACTGTGACATACAGTTGAAGAGGCTTGAACGTACTTAGACATTTAACATAAGTTCGTACCTCATATATTCACTTGCTAGAGCTCATGAATACGTGGGATTAATGTATATAGGTCCAGTTGGAATGGGAGTTGGAGAGATGAGAGCATGTGAATCCTACACACAGCTACACTACCCTGGCAAAGCACATTACAAGAGGGTGAATGATGTTTTCACCATGCACTTGACAAGAACGTTGCAAGGCAGCATCCATCAAAGACTATTCCCGCAGGCAAAAGAGTTAGTAAAGAAATTTGGTGCTTGGTATATCCAAGTTCCCAAGTTCACATATATAAGAATTCAAGGATACTCTTGTCTGCCATACATGCTACCACGCTACCCAATCAACAAGATGGTATTGCTGGAGTTGGTGAGACAGCCGATCACATATGATAAAGTGCAAAAGAATAGACACAAGACGGGGATTGCTTTTCCCATCTCAGTTGGGCAATAATAGAAGTGTGTCCATCCTTGGAGGCAGTTGAGAAATTGGAGGAAGAATTGAGATCCTATTCCCTTATCCCATATTTCTCTAGAGAAAAATTTGATCCTTACGGCAACATGGGAAGAGCTAATAGAAGAAGGCATACACATAAGCTACAATTGGAAGACTATTGGATGAATGCCCAAGATGATTTAGAGATACGGAGGAAAATGTGTTCAAGGCTACTGATTGACATCGCCAGGATGTGTAAAATTTTCAACATTCTAGATCACACACAAGATAGTGGAAGACGCCTCTAGCCTGTATATGAAAAAGAGAAAGACAAGAAGGTAGAGGTCAATTGGATTGATGTTGAGATCATTGATTTGAAGGACTTGATGAAGCCAATATTAGCCCAGACACGATGATGGGTAGACATCCAAACTCATAAGTTGAAGAGCCAGAATGCACAACTACCATTTGATTTGATGGGAGAGTTAGACTCATCTGATGAAGAAACATAAAGCATGAGCGTGAGTGGAAGTGCCACCCAGTCAGTTCACTCCAAAGGCTCAAAGAGGAAAGAAAATTATAAGGAAGGATCCTCACACAAGAAACATAAATCAAATTCAGGGTGTCCTTCTAGTAGTACTTCTTCCATACATGAGGTAGAGATGAATTAGGCAGCCGACAAGGAGAGTCAGGTACCCAAGGGAAGCATAGATCGTAGTGTGAATGAATCCATGGAGTCTACAATCCAAAATAATAGATGTGAAACGATAGACAAAGGGAAACAACGCCAAGTACAAGATAATTTAGTACCACATGAGCAAGCTAGCAATAAATAAGGTGAAGATTTATATGTGGCTATAGAAAATGAAGATGAAGAGGTAACCTCTCCACCTCAAGAAGATCAACAACTCAAAGAGTTTTAAACTTTTAAGTGGGAGAAGAAAGATCCGCTATCCCAGCATGGCTTAAGGAGAGATTGACAAAGGAAGTCATAGTGGTATAGGAAGAGCCTATAGATGATTTAGACAACCTCCTAAACAAAGCTCAAGAGAGAGTTGAAAAGAAGAAGGCCACTAAGATGTCAAAGATAACAAAGGATAATACAGGATCTTGAGTGATACAAATTGCCACTCCAAGGGTAGACAAACTTGAAGATGAGATCACAGTAGAAGAGTACGATTTGGAGACTATTGACTTAGGTCCTCCCACCACTGAGCAGGCAATGGAAGACTTGAATGATACCGTGATAACAATCCATGATATGTTGAAGCTCGAGGTAGAAAAGAACAAGAAGCTCGAGAGAGAAGTAAGTGCATTGAGGAACTACTTACAACAGTTCAAGGAACCAATAAGGCAACATGATCCTTCAAGCACGCCTCCATCACGGCTTCCTCTAGACTCAGTTGATAATTTAGAGAAGATGAGAAATTCAGTTCATCTGATGGAGAATTGGATAAATAAGTCTTTCAAAAGGGCAAATGCATTTGTGAAGGAGCTAGTGAAGATATTTGATAAAGTTTTAGGTGTTCTTGACAAGACTCAAGTCCTCATGGCAGCTTACGATGCTTTTACTCTCACCAAAGATTACACCATGCCGAGATTGTAAGCAATGAAGAATTTACCTAAGTAGACTTTGTTGAATGGACGAGTGTTGAAAGGACAATTATTTGATTTCTAGCAATGGTATAACTTGCTCTGAATGAGGAAGACCATGTTTGAAGATATCAATAGTGGTTGCACTAAAGTAGAAAATGCAATAAATGTGATACATGATAAAATTGTGGAAGTAGCTGAAATCATACTTGAGAAAGAGATGAATGAAGGAATCCATATAGATGCCGATCAGTTGATTGAGAAAGTAGAAGTCACGTTCATTGGGACAACCGGATCACCTTCAGAGAAGTAGCTAGAGGACATACACTATTACGATTAGTAATTGGTAAAATATTTGAATATATTAACAAATGATCAAATGATCATTAAATAGAGTACAAGGGATCGATGTTTCTAAAAGAAACAATCGATAACAAATGAAAAAATTAGAAACTTCTAATAATGTACAAAATTACATTATATTGACCATTAGTAACTAAAGACTAAGATATTATTCTAATACCCTCCCTTAATGGTCAATTTGTCAACAACACCAAGCTGCCCCCTGAATTTAGCAAACTTATCCTGGTCTTGTCCAACTATAGTAGGACGAGACACTTTTCCCAAAACAAGATCATCAAGATGACGATATTAAAAAATCGTTAGCATGCGCTGCTTCTAGGTGTTATAATTCTTGCTTTTGAATCTTTGACTACCTTCCAACATTAAGTTGGTTAATGACGCCATTGTGCACGCTCCCTAAGGCACGATAAACGATAAATCTGAAAAGGCGTGAAACTAAACAAAGGTAGAATTAGGTACAAACTTCGAAACAAACGAAGTACAATTGACACGAATCCCAAGGTACGAATGTCTGTAGACCCAATTTTTTTTTGACAAAGACCTAGAAAACTTCTCGAAAAACCCACAAAGAATATGTAGGTTAAATCTGGATTCGACCAAAAAACTAGAGGATTTCGAAGAAACCCTAGTCGAAGCTGGCAGAAAAATATATTTTTGTTTAAAATGCAGAAAATAGGGATCAAAACCCTAGCCGCCAAAATCAGAAAACCTAGATAGAAAATCTATAGAGGATCGAAAAATCGTGTAGGCCAAACACGGAGGTTGCAAAAAAATAACAGAGCCACGGAAAAGAATCCTCATGTCGTAGGAAAATACTGAAAACAGGTGCGTGAAATGAAAAGAAAGGATGCACGAGCACAAATAGCCGTCCAAACTTGGACGCGAGTAGACTGTGAGCGCCCAAAACGCGAGTTATCTTGAAGTCGAGCCAAACAGCCAAAACGAATCAGAAAAAACCGTCGGATCACCTTCAGAGAAGTAGCTAGAGGACATACACTATTACGATTAGTAATTGGTAAAATATTTGAATATATTAACAAATGATTAGATGATCATTAAATAGAGTACAAGGGATCGATGTTTCTAAAAGAAACAATCGATAACGAATGAAAAAATTAGAAACTTCTAATATTTACCAAATTACATTATATTGACCATTAATAACTAAAGACTAAGATATTATTCTAATATGCACTCATTCATGGTACTTGCCAACAAGACTAAAGATTTTGGGCCAGGATGGGAGAAAACCTTTGCCTCTGCCTTAGACAAGGTGAGCTTCATGGAAGATCAATTGAAGAATGTACCTCTTGCTCCAATAACTAAGATTGAGATCATAGTGTCCAAATTCGTTGAATTTGCAACAAAAGAAAAGGATAAGGGGAACAAACTTGGATAGTTTGTTATGATCCCATTTGGCGTCCTTTTTCTCGTTGGAGGTTTTTTCCTCGAAGTTTGTGCCAAATGGATGTCATATTCCCATTGGCTGATATTTAATGATTTGCAATAAGTTAGGTATTTGTTATAACAAACCCTAATTAGGGTTTAGGTGGCAAGATCTTGGCCCTTGTTTTTGATTCAATCTTGACCATTCATTGTATTTGAGAGCACTATATAAGTTCCACTCATTTCATTTGTAAAGGATCGATCAGAAGAGTTTTGAAGAATTGTTGCTTTGATGCTGCCAGAAACAATAAAGTCATTGAAGTGTTGGTGAATTATTGTGTTTTGGAGCATTTGCTTGTTTCTTCATCCTTTTATGAGAGAACTTAATATCTAAAAAGGAAAAAAAAAAGAGATAGAATAAAATTTGCTTAAGTATTTAGATGAATGAAAGACTCATGTGCATGATCGATGGTGAAGCTCTTATTGTTCATACTACTAATGTTTCATCAATGGTGAAGTATCTTGTGTAGTCTATTGAACTCATTTTAGCCAAGCTCAACTTCAATTACTACTTCTTCATTAATATGCTTCATCTTGATGGTATCTATGTTTGTGGTAGTGATTTGAAAATCATCAGCTACCCCTAGAAGATTGCACTAGCTTTATGGAGATGTTCTTCGCATGTTAAAGCAAAGCTTAGTTGAGCCTCACTTGAAGTCGTTCATTATTCTTGCATTCCTAGTTTTAGTCTGGTAATCCTAAAACCTTCATCCCCTTTTTACACTTTTTCCTTAAAAGATCATTAGTAGTAGTTTGAAGAACTTCATCGCAATATCATTTGTAAGAATAGCGTTCCTTGTGATTAAGAATTTCCATCTCTTTGAAGAACAATTACGTAAGTCCCTTTGGAGGAGCAGCAAACACATCAAACCATTGAAGCTATCCAACACGTCAAGGCGCCTAACATTGTAAACCTTGGAGTCGTCTCAAGTGATCCTTGTGTTCAAGAGAGGATAGAGTATTCAATACTTTATTTTGTGTTCGATAGTGCATAAAACACACATCAACATGCATTATATGGTGCCTTGATGCCTTGATAAACCTAAAAACAATACATGAATAGGCAACATTTGTGTAAACATTACATGGGCATTTGATGGGTCGAAAATCATACATGCACAGGTGAAAATTCTGATTTTATACATGAGAACCCTAAAAACCTGAAATTGTGCACCTCCAAACTTTGATTTCTTACATGGCAGCAATGGAAACCTGAATTTTTACATAAAATGGCTAAAGATCTGATTTTGTGTAAAGTGAGCTTGCAATTGAGATTTTGGTGGATGAATGGCTTGAATCCCCAAAAGATTGGATTAAAAGATATAAGTTTTAGGAATTATCACAATCAATAATCCAACAATCAATGTATGTATACTTCTAAACTCAGCCCCTTTCAATGCAAGAGCATGGCTAAAATCTGACCTAGGTTATCTATACATAAGCACTTGCAGTTCCTGCCACCCTATGGATGACCACTGCATAAACCTGATTTTGTGCACGAGTGTTTACAAACTTAGAAATCATACATGGCAAAGGCAAAAGTCCTATTTTATGCATGATGGTGGCTGAATCCTTAGTTTGTGCATGTCAAGGTGAAAAATCCGAAATCCTGCATGACAAGGTGAAAAGTCCGACCTTTGTTATCTATACGTGATGAAATGTTCCTAGTATTATTTCCCAATTCCTACTTCTAATTCCCTTTTGTTTCTGATTATCAAATGTTTCGAGACTTGCAGTTTATCATATCTTAATTGTCATGAAATATAGAATGCAAGATAAGAATGGTATAGTAATTGGATTGAGCAACAAAAGATCAAATTGCAGAACTAACAGACTTCATTAGCATTGGGAATAGCTGACCTTTTTACAGCAATAGTAACTGTGAATAGAAAATGCGATGAGTCTCAACAAACAAAGTCAAGTTTGATAGCAATCGGGAATAAGAGGATTTGATTGGTAATGCTTAGTCTTTCTAGGCGCTAGCATTGCATCAACATATTATTTCAAATAGGGCCAGTCCCCCAAATATCCAGAACTTCTTAAACCTTATGCATAGCTGAAATGATTTACCACGATATTTACCAAAGCCAACCTCTCTCTATGTATAGACTTTCGCTAAGCCCAATACCTCTCACGGCACACCCATGGAACTGTTCCTTCTAGAAGCTACATCCCAAACTAGTTTCACCGATGAAATGAAGAGTATGTTTGTGCTCAACGTGTATGTCATCTTCACCAATAGTCTGCCAGATTGAAGAGATTATGCGATTGCCTTCCAAACCCCGCAGCTGTGGTATTCTTCTCTGCGTTAAAGATGAGAGTTCACTATTCCAACCATGATCCTTATTTCCACACTACAACATCATGCGATATCAAGAGATAAATGCCTGAAGTGATTTCGACGATTTCCCTCCAAAGGAAATCGTCCCAAATTCCTCACGTTAGAAAGAATAAATAAAATGATAGCCAATATCACGATTATTAATTGACCTAGGCAGATAAATAACCAACTCGATAATAATATAAAAGGTCTCTTATTTTAATCCAAGGAATTCACTAGTCATTTAGCCACGATGTCATAACATCCACCCTCGATATGAAATATATATATAGAATTCACTAAACAGGATAATGCCGGCTCCCTTTATTATTTGGGCAAGATCATAAACCTTCGAACTCATGCCAAATTTGTACTACAACACTCATAATAAAATATTCTTATTCTCCGATTTCAGAATATAAATTTTATGAACTTATACTATCTTGATATCAAACTTGATGATGAAACTTATCTCATGTTTGTCTCCAAAGGAGACTTCACAAATTTGGCACAATTGTAGACTCCGACACAAATCACCTCTTTGAAGAACCAGGGTTTCGTCCAGCTCTCCTATCAACTCCTGAAGGTTTTCGTCTCCAAAAATCATAAAACGTTTTATCAAATCAAGCATGCCCTTGTTACAACACCAGGACCTCCTTATAAAGCCCTCCAGAAAACATCTAGAAGATCAAGTCGACTAGAGAACTCTCTTAAATAAAGTGACCTTATGATAATATTTTATTATTTTATTGTTATTTAATTAAATTGATTAATATTAAGTCATTATTTAAATATTTTGTTTATTTTTTGATGACTTAAGAAAAATCAATTTAATTAATAGTCACTTTAAAAATTGGGGACATTACACATGAGGTCTTTCAAATTCTGCCCGAAGCCTTTTATGCATACAATAGGTGAAATCCCGCCTAGGATGGGATAGCTATCTAGGTAAAGCTGGCTAAAGGGAGTTTTTCAAGTAAATCAGAATCAGACCTAATTCAAAATCTCGAAGTGCAGATCAGTCCTAATTTGCAGGCTAAGGCAGAGCAGAAAATTAAATCAAATGCGAATTGTGTTGAGGAAACATGAGCACTAGACTTTATATTTATACCTCCGACTAGAGAAGGAATAATTTTGATTATTGCCGTGGATTTGATGTAGTGAAGGAATAATGTTGATGACAATTGTGGATTCGAGGTAGTGAAGGAATAACGTTGATGACTGTCTTGGATTTGAGGCAGTGAAGGACTAATATTGATGACTACCGTGGATTTGAGGCAAGTGAAGGAATAATGTTGATGACTATTCAATTTTGCCAACTTCAACACGTAGCCTATCCATTCGCTTTCTATATCTGCTGATCTTCATTTTCAAAGTTAAGGATGTGAATGAGTTCATTGTTTCTTCTTTTCTTCATTGATCAACCTTGCTATCTTCATGCTTGAGGTGTGGATTTTAGCAAGTCAAGGATAATTTCAAGTCATGAATCCGTCTTTGTTGTTTACTTTCAATATCAAGATCCCCATATTCAATTCATCAAGGCATCCTCATCATTATTCATCGAGGCATTGGGTTAGCATCGTTCACTCATCATTGGCTTCAAAACCATTCAAGCATTTGACCTCCACAAGGTGTGGATTCTGGCAACTCAAGGAAAAATGCATTCTAGGCTGAGGATTTGAGGAAGTGAAGGAAAAATGTCATCTAGGGCAGGGATTTGAGCAAGTCAAGGAAAAATCACCTCTTTGCCGGGGATTTAGGCAAGTGAAGGAAAAATGTCATCTAGGTCGGGGATTTGAGCAAGTCAAGGAAAAAATTATCTCACTGCCAAGGATTTGGGCAAGTGAAGGAAAAATGACCTAACTGTTGGGGATTTTGGTAGGTGAAGGAATATTGTGATCAAGATCATGGATTTGAGCAAGTCAAGGAAAAATTCTTCCTTGGTCGGGGATTTGAGCAGCCCAAGGAAAAATTACCCCTACCTCGTCACTCACTGATTGCTCTTGGCATAGCCTATTCAGCGAGGAGTACATTGAGAAGCTGGGAGTGCTCATCGTCAACTTGCAGAAGAAAAGAAGTGAGTTACTGAAGCTGGTTTAATTTGGCAGGCTGTCCCATAGGCTATGTTTAGCCTCGCGGACTTTAAAATTTTCTATTTCTATTCTATTCTATTCTATTCTATCATCGCATAGACCTTGAATTGTCCTCATCAAACATTTCACCTTAGTTGATTGATCACCACTTCTTGATCGTTTCTTGCCTCTGTGCTCCAACCTAAGGATGTCTACTTGCCTGCTTGACTGCTCATCACACTTAAGACTCATCTCTGACCCGACCTAAAGGTTGCATTGTGAAGCATCGCCCAAGGACTACCTTAACCCTTACCTATCATTTGACTCTCACTTGTCACTTGAGCACTTAGAGCTGCAAAGAATCCAAACTAGTCTAGAGGGGGACTTGACTACTGCTAGATTGCCTGACTTGATCACATCCTGACAATAAAGGCATTGCATCCCCTCACAAGCAGAGGTTAACAGATAAAGAAACTACTGCCAAATGAAGCAAACAAGGCAAAAGAACTAACCTACGAGCACAAAGTGGGGGTCCCCATTTGCAATGGGGCGATGTGTGAAAATGTCACAACAGGATGCACTCTAGATAATCTTGCATATGTTTGCCAACACTGTCATTTCGGTTGTGGGGACTTTAGAGATTTGAATAGCAGAAGAGAAGTCATCATGGTTTTACCTAATGCCATGCCTTTTATGTTTGGTTTACTGCTAGTTTTGTTTTTATTTATGCATGCCTATAACCATCTTTTATCTTCTGTCTTTATTTTTTCAATATTCTCCTTTACAGGGTACTGTTTTGATGGGAAAAATACAAATATAAGCAAACTATTATTAACTTCACGTTTGTACTTAAGAGATTCCGCAGTTAAAACTGGGGTACACTTTGCATTCAAAATCTGCACCAATCTAGTCAAGTGCTCAACTAACATGCTGTGCTGCTATAGTGACATATTCAACAGTTAGTGGGAAAATAATAGCTTCTGAAGCATTTAGTCACATAGCATCTTATGATCGAGGAGGTCAATGAACATCTTTATATTTATAATACTAATTATTATGATGTCAACCTATAACTATGACCAGATGTTAGTGATCTTTTTGATGGATTTCTTCTTTGTACTTGTAAGCATCTCATTTTATCATTTTTTCCTTTTGATTTCCTATTCTTACCAAGGTTCTGTCAAATAATGACAATAAAATATTTTCTCATTTCTTATTGGAACTCTTTTGCCTATGACCTGGTTGATCTAAAACATTTGCTGGGTACAAGTTTTACGATTATTTTCTTAATAACATCTGTATGTTCTTCTCTTTTTGCTTGTTAATATGCAGATATATGCTACAGAGGCAACTGCTAAGGTGGGCCAGCTTATGGTGGAAGAGCTTCTTGCCATGCATTTAGAGTTTGTACAGTTATATGGTCTATCAAATACTGTGTTACCTTTATGGTTGGACTTCAGAGAACTTGAAGCAACATCAGTGAAGTTACGAGAGAGACTGTATGGGGAAGATGGCATTGGTATTGGGAACTGGCACCCCTTATACAGGTATATGCCAAAATTAACTGTTTTTTAATAGATTTTTTTACATGTTGTAGTTGGAAGTTTAAAATCAGCCTTGTTTTGATCTTTTATGCTCATCATCTCTTGATAAAATTTCCTGTCCGAATTGAACTTCAATTTTACTATCATCCTGCATTCAACAGCATTTTGGCAGTATCTGTTTACTTGACACCAATTTACCTTTTAACACCAAGTCATGGTGGCACCGAGAGTGCTAATGGACTGAAGGTGGCATCAATCTCTTAGTACCCACAATTAAATGACTCATTTTATCTTCTCTTGGCATCCTTTCATTTTCTATTCTATATAGTTTTTACATAAAAACATAACACATTATTGAGAGAGACAAACTTGTATAGTTTAACATGTCTTCATATAATTTTGCATTGTATAAAACCTTCCTGAGTAAAACTCTGATTTATTCTCTATGATTCCCTTCCACCATCGAGTCTATGCAGTGGTATACTGCCTGCATATACTACAGAAGCAAGTATCTTTCTTGGGAATTTTTCGGCAAACCAAAAGATAAAAATATTTTCAAATTTTTGGAATAAAATTAGGAACCCAAGAGCTGTAGGAAAAAAAGGAAGTACTAATGCTTTAACATCTAAAGCCATCCTAATTGCATAAAGTAAAAGAGTTGAATGTAAAGGAGACCGTACACCATAAATTTTGAAATATAGATTTTCCTAATTTATTTTGAGATCATTGATTACAGTGCAAATTGTATAGTGCATTGTGTTGGTGTTTGTTTTATCATCTACCAAACATTAGAATAAGATACCCAAAAGGTATTCTATCCTCTTCTGAAAAATCATTACTGATTCCAAGGTCTATATGTGTGAACAAGCAACTTTAGTGGGATAGCTACTTGGGTAGTATTTGCTGAAAATCTCAAGGGGGACTTACGTTTACAAATGTCTTTCAAGTTTCTGGACTTAGATAGATTTATCGATTTTAGGCTCTTTCTCTTTTTTTTTTTGGATTTCGAGATTTAGACTTTTAGAAAGGGAAAAAAGGATAGGGTTTAAGAAAGCTGATCTAATCCTACGAATTCTGGAGACGGTATTAATTGGGTGCTCTCGAGAAACCAAACTTTGCTTTGCCACACTAAGGACAACTACACAAAGCCGGTGCAATCTTCAATGGGTTGTGCTTATGATCGAAGTTTTGGCATGCATAGGGGATAGGCTCAGACTAATTTTGCACAGCGAAATAGAAATCATCCATTCGCCAAAAGTATGAGCAGAGATACAGCGTCAATTAACACTTATCAAATCCTTCATTCAATTCTAACAACATGAAAACAAATGTAATTTAACTTTAACTAAAGTGTTGAGGAAATTGAAACCATGCTAATCACTCAAACAACAGAGATTACAAAGCCTTAAGAGAAAGCACATGCAATATATTATTTGAAAATATGACCTTCACGCAACAATATATCAAAAACCTCACACTCTCCAAATGAGAAGAGGTAGCCTTATATAGTTTTCAGAAAAATAATGAACGGCCAAGATCAAACAGTGATCAAGGGCCTAGATTGAAAGTTACAAACCCTAACTAGGGTTTGTCATGTCCCCTCCTTGATCGTCATATATATATCAATTATTGTTATTAATTAATATAATAATTACCAAATAATGATTATTTGAAAATTATTTTATTTATTTAATTAATATTTATTAATGTTTATTACTAGTAATATCTTGAAATATTTAAATAAAAAAAAAATTAATATTATATTATAAACATAATTTGATGGAAAAATTGACATTGATGACAAAGAAGATTGTATGCTTACTATGTTCTGAGGATGCCTTACACATACATATGCAGTAATATATATGCGGTGATAAAATCAGTATACTGTATAGTGACAACAACAAACAGTGGTCAAACTAAGTGATAAATATAGGTGACAAAAACAAATAATAATATATTTCATAATATTTAAAAGATATTCATATAAATAAGATTCCTCTTCACTTTCTACGGTGGATGCAAAGACTGTCAAAACTGACATGGAAACAGTGGAAAGCCACGTCTTAAGAGTCTTAACATGGTCAAAGTTGGTTGAAGATCGGTGGTAACCAAAAACCAAACTCTAAGATTTTTTGATAAAAAAAGGAAATATACTTATCGTGGTCAAAACATAAATCGCATAAGATTGAAGTTGCTTTTTTCCTATGCGCTGATAATTACAAATCATTCTATGAATCGTTTTTTTAACTAATAGTTATGAATAGCGGCGATGCATTTATAAAAAGAAAAGTTAGAAGGGACTTGACTCTTCGTGAAAAGGTAAGGAAGAGTATATGTATATATTCAGATTCCGGTCCCAAGTAAGGAGGATATAGAGAATAATACAATTCTGAAAAAATATAATTTAGATGGGAATAAATGAATCGAACAGCAGAATAAAAAGACAAAAGAACTGTACAGATCAGATCAGAACTATTATTAATTACAGGTAGTAACATCCTTGTTCTTGGTGGTATGCATGGGGTGTGCTTAATATGTTTGCTTAATATATGAAGTCCGATAATATTCTAATGCAGAATTTAATAATAATATAAATGTAGATAGTAATAAAATAGTTATATATATAGATATTACTATAATAATTATAATTATTATAATATTTTTTTAGAAATTAATCTGCAGTAATGCATAATAATTTATACAATTGGTAATTAATAAATATGTAAATGATTTATAATGAATCAGAATAAAATTAATTATTTAGTATGATAGAGTTAATTATCCATTGGGGTAGACGAACAATTTACTTAGTAGCTAATTGATCGATTGAACTATGGAATATCACTGATTCAATTCACGTTAAAATAGATATGTCTCCTAGTCAACCTAGTTTAAGTCATAAGTATATTGAAATAGCTTAATTATGGTTAAAACAAGCCTAAACCTAGTAGGGGACATTACAAGGTTTCTCAAAACACTATCAGTTTGAAAGAATGAGAACATGGCAAGTGGCACAACTGCTATTGTCACTGAGGTGAGTGTCCAGTTTCCCCTTTTGCAGATTCAATGTATCTGGACACAATAAGCCTAACCTCTTCCATAGTGACACTTGACAGGTTGCTAATCTAGAAGTCGACGATGTCCACATCATCAGTACACGTGGCGAGGATGCCTTCCCACTCAACTGCTTGGACAAGAAAATTCTCGTCAATGAAGAGAAAACTTGCAATCCTTGAGAGATCACCCTTATCAATCATCCTCGAGTCTTTGAAAAAGCTCGACTGAATTCTGGCTCTCAGGTTCTCTGCCTGCAGGTGTTTTTCTCGTATACCCTCTTTCTTCCAGATCTCTGATGCTACCCGAAACACCTTGCTCAAAATTTCTCTGACACTTCCTCTATCTCAAAACACTTAGTTTTGGATTTCTTTAGGACTTCAATCCTGGTGACCAAAGCATAATACCAAGTGTTAAAGTCATACCTATCCCCAGCCTGTATGACACCTGCATCTACCAAGCTTCGTTTTGACAGACCTCGGATAACCTTCAATTGTGGAAGTATTTCATCTTGAATTTCTTCAACATCTTCCCAATTTGCAGCTAAGTCCTGAATTCGGCTGACCAATGAAGAAGCCGACTCATGTGCTGATACTAAATTTTCTACAAGTATGTCAACACGTGTTGAAGCATCTGAGATCCATTCCTTAGCCTGCGTGAATGTGCCCTTCATGTCCTCATAATCTTTCATTGACTCTTGTTGAAGAGGCTGCAGAGGGGTGACTGGTATCTCATGATTGAGTGGCCTGGTTAGATGGAGAACATATTTCCTCCACTGCTGATTGTCTTCCTCAACCTTCTTTCTTTTCTCCTTCTCCTTGGCTAGCCTTGCCTTGAGGGCGTTGCAAGAGTCGTCAAAGTATTGGACTTCTTGGTCCTGGGTAGGCTTACCCAACTCTACAATAGTGATCTTATAATCCTCCGGGGCAATATTGTCCCGAGTTTTTCCTTCCTTCGGCATAGCTATCTGAATTGTTCTAAACCCTGCACTATCCCTCTGAATCAAAGAGAATTTTCTAGCTGGCTTAGGCGGCTTAACTACGACTGGTTCGTTCACCTTTGCCAGAAATGTTGTTGTATTCTCTTTAGAATGGGTTTCATTAGGAACCTTAGCCCTTATCCTTTCTCTCAACCAATTAGGAATGGTTGACTGCTCCACAGTATTTTGATCAAATCCATCATCTGTCCCTCCTAGTCCAGTAACTATACCATCAAGGAAAACTACTGGGGACTTAGGCTCTTCAACTTTTGTGGCTGCATTTAAAACTTGTTCCTTGTCCGGGCTTTGGACAACTTCTCTCATTATTTCTTCAATTGAAGGCACTCTCACTTCATTATTCCCCATATTTGTGTCCATCTCCTGCTCTTCAACCGCATTCTGGTCAGGCACAACAGATGCGACACTCAGAATGGAATGACCTTCGCTGGACTCACGTCTCTCCCCAACAACTTTCTTTCCCCTGGCCTTTCCAGAGCTTCCAACTAATTCCTTCCTTTTCCGGGACCCAACACTCTCTGGATTCCGAGCATTGCCTGCAGAGATACAAGGGTTGGAGGATAGAGAGTCATCTATTCCCATTAAATCATAAGTCAGGGCAACACCTTTGGACTTCAATTGTTTCGTCTTCTTAGATGTCCACCACTTGGAGTATTCGACCACTGATCTCATGAGGTTTGCCAAATCTGATTTCTCTCCTTCTGACCAATCAACCAAGGCCAGTGGCTCATTCCTCATCTTCTCAAAGCCTGTTGAAGCTCAAGACTGTCTTCTACTTGATTAGCAACTCTGAATACTTCCGTTGCTCTCACCATGCTCAAGGGAATCCTTGACCAAAATCTCCTCCTGATTTCGAAACTATCGGTTGCGTGAGCTCAATAATCTTCCAAATCAGCTCTGTGCTCGAATGCCATCCCTTCTACCCTTTTCATTTTATGGAATGGATCAAAGTTCTTTCTTGCTTTGTACTGGTAGAAAGGGTACCAAGCCAACTCTTTCTCTGCAGTGGCAACGGCTTGTGATTACGGGCACGTCTCTAGTCCATTTCCAATCGTGAGAGAGGAGGTTCCTGCCTTCTTTTGCTTATCTCTTTGAACTGTCATATAGCCCTCTAGTTGCCTCACAACTTCCAGTAGCACAACTCGGTTGGTAGGGTAGGCTGGGAGCTTATAAGGAGATCCGGAAAACCCCTGAATTTTGATATAGGTGAACTTCGGGTATTGAATATACCAATACCCGAATCTGCTTATGAAGTCCATAGACTCTTGAGTGAGTCTCTGATGCAATCCACCTTGCAGTGTTCGTGTGATGTGCATCAAGAACGTATCATTTACCCTCTTGAAATGAAACTTTTCTTCCATGTGAAGCTGGGGATAACAGTCATACACAGGAAATTGATTATCTTTATTTCCCACTTCCCCTCTACAGGTGAGGCCTCTGTATCTGTAGGTTCTAGCCAGAGAATAGAACAAGTATGAGCTCATGTAAAAGGTCCTATCCGCCTCCAGATTTCTCAACTGGCTGTCCAAGTTATTGCTTATCATCCTAGCCTAGTCTATCATCTTAACTCCGTTCATTATTTCGTTTATGAAATAATACATCCAAGGCTCAAATGGAGCGCCTTGAGGATTACCCATTATCCTGTTCAACAAGACAATCATATCTCCAATATCCTCTTTGAAATACGCCCTTACCAAGCTCTTCGTCTGTAGTTTGGAAGCACCCTTCCTTGGCTTGTCCAGCCAAGAATGATTGACGATGGCGTCGTACTCCTCCAAATGATCTTGATACATTCGATCAACCTCATCCTTGGTCACATATATAGCATTATGATATTCTAGAATTCTGAAAGCTTCCCTTATGGCCTCATCACTGATGTTTGCCAACATTCTTTCATCTGGTGCGACAATATCCCTATTGACAGGGTTGTAGTGCTTAGCGCATTCAACTACCAACTCTGACATTGCATGGTAGGGAGGAAGCCGACAACATGCATGATACCACTCTTCATCATCTTTCAAACGGTCACGGTAGGTACAAGGTTATCTAAGCCGAACATCTGCTTCTTGAACTCCCTCAGATTGATATGCCCGAGGTTGGTATCGCTCATATTCTTCCATTTTGAGTTCATTCTTGATTCAGGAGGAGCATCCTTGTCTACTTGGAACTTAATCGTGCCTGAAATCTGCGAATAAACATGAAGCTTCAGCTAGAAAATCAGAACTTAGATTAAAAATTCGAGGTTTGCGAATGGCTAAGTGCTTGGAACTTTTACTTCACTTTCATACTTAGTCATGAAGATGGAATCTTCACATGTAAACTCCCCACTCTAGGGACATTTATGATTGCAATCCAAAAACCAGGTTCTATAACTATGAAAACCCTTATCCCATTTAGTCCAAAAATGATCTTTCTTACTGAAAATTTGGATAAATCCACAAAATCACCTCTAACGAATCTGGAAAACTCAGAAAATGTAATAAATCTGCATTTAAAACCAACTTTACCTTCGAATGAATGAGAATAAGGCGAGAGGATAGAAGGAATTTCAAGAAAACTCAGAAAATTTGACAAATCTGCCTTCTATCAGCTGGTTCAACTCCAAAAATCTGCAGATATTTGATAAGAATGAAGTTGATAAATCAAACTTTCTTAAAAAGATCGCTCAACCTGCAAGAGATCACCTTGCAACACCTCCAATCTATAAAATCTTCTTCGAAATGACCTCAATCTGCAAAATAACTCTCAATATTTCTCTTAGCTTGCTCAGAAAGTTCGAACTTTTGTGTGAGAATGAGTAAGTGAAGAATGTATTTGTAATGAAGTTCAAATCTACAATTAGAAACATGCAGATCTTTTCCAAATCATGTTTCTAATTCATCCTCAGTCCATTGTATCCACAAAGAAAGTTTCCATTTTATACTTCAGTTGGCTTGTCATCTCCTTAAGTTCCAAAATCTTATTCTTGTGCAAGTTTCTAAATTGATTTTAGTCTATATATCCGAACTTGATCTTTCAAATATTCTCCTAGAAACTTTCTAATTTGGGATTCAGTTCGAGTTCCATGAAGATTTGGATGACATCACCAAAGAATATTCCTTGTTCTCAATACTCTAACAAGTATTGGTTTAACCTTTGACTTAGGCGGACTTTTGAAGCATCTTTCTTGTCGCTTGGAGGGTGGACTTTTGCTTCACCAAGTATGGCAGACTTTTCTTCTTCCTCCAAGGCGGACTTTAGAGACTTGGCATCATGGAGGGCGGACTTTTCTACTACCTCCAAGACCAGGGCGAACTTTTGGAGGACCACCACTTGGCATTTGAGAACTTCATCATCATGCTTGCTATCTCCTCACCCTAAGGTGGACTTTCTTGCCTTGAACACCTTTTTCTTTATCCATAGGGCAGACTTTTGGAGCATCTCTTCACAGGGCGGACTTTCTTAGACATCCACTCATCTGCACCTCGTGCGGAGTTCGGAGGCTTCACCAAGTAGGGCGGACTTTCATACTACCTCCAAGGCGGACTTTCATGACTTCACCAAGGCGGACTTTTGGGAGATCACCAAGTATGGCGGACTTTTCTTCTCCATCATTAGCACCTTGGGCGGACTTTTCATCACCTGCCATAACACTCACCATCAATCATTAGCTAGACTTAGAAAATATTCAAAATTCTACAATTTCTTCAATTTTAACCAGATCAACTTGAAATTTGAAATCCATACTCAGGCAAACCATCTAAAGTGTCATGACCCCTAAAATGTAGGAACTTAGCTTTTTAGGTCAGAACTTGGAATTTCTCGATCGCGATCAAAGCAGGTCAGTGGTATCAGTGCAAACCCTAGGTCCCCACTCAAAAAAGCAAAAAGCAGACATCCCTAAAAAATAGGGAAAACTTTCTAAAAATAGCCATACCGGGGATTGGGCTAAAAATGCCAAAAACGAAACTTCCTAAAAAATAGGAAAAAGCAAACTTTCTAAAAATAGAAAGTTGTTCAAATTCGTTCAAATCAATTGCGTTCTTCGTCCTTTGGTTTTTCTAGGCACTTTGACGGTATCCGGACTCTGTTATCACTTGACTTGCAAAAAATGACTTTCAATCTTTTAGACTCAAACCATTCAAAACTTGACAGGACCGAGCAAAACTGAAGCGGAAGGCCACGGGCACTAACAAAAACTTTAGAAAGCAGGAAATGAGAGGGTCCCCATTTGCAATGGGGCGATGTGTGGAAAAGGTCACAACACATTGCTACATGGTTCGACTTTGTTCTACCCAATCTGAAGCTTGATGATTGTGTTACTTGATACCCATTCTCCATTATTAGTTTACTGATCAATTGTGTGTCAAAACTAAACCCATATTGATAGTCTCTCCAGAATGAGTAATAATGGTGTCATGGCCTGGTCTGGTTTTTCAATCTGAAAACTTATTGCAGATTACTCATTATTTTATATGTTCCAAGATAAAAATGAATAAGTTCTTGACAGAAGGTAATTGAGGATTGGATTTGAAAAAGGAACAGATTGGCATATATTTAAGGAAGCAAACATCTTCAGACACCTTTCAGCTTGATGTCGCTAGTAGGAATTCATGCAATCAGAAGTTTCAAGAGTTGAAGACAATGCATGTGCACATATACTGAGTGACTTTGCAAATAAAGAACCATGTTTAACTGGATAGACAGATGTCCAGCCAAACAAATGTGATGACATCGCATGGAAGAGAATGATAGTTTGGATGAGAGATGATGTTTCGATCAAATATGTAATGGCCCTTTCCGGAATTTATAAAGTATGCAAATTTTTTTTTTTTTTTTTGATTTTTGCAAACTGGAATAAATATGAAATATAGGAATAGCTACTAAATTCCAGTAATAAATACTGAACAGCAATAGTTAAACCCAAAATAAATATGAAAATTCCTTACATATCCAATGCTCTTAAGTCTTACTAATATTGCAGCAATCTAAATGCTGATTGAATTCATTGCAAGGTACAAAAAATACTATATATTACCAACAAGTCTGATGTTCCCTTCTCGAGCATAATCAATTTGAGAATAATCAGCTTATTTTTCAAGTTTTTGCATAGGCTAATTGGTGAGCTAGGGAGAACTCCAACTTTCTTGGAAATCACAAAATTGATCAACTAGTAGTTTTGTTCATGGCAATGAGTTTAGGTAATCCCGATGAGCCTTATGATGCTTTTAGAATGCAATTTACTCTTTTTGGGAGCTCTCCAAACTTCTTGGAGAAGCATGCTGTTTTTTAGATAGACGCCAAGTCATTTCAATTCATCATCCAAGTCCTCAGATTCTTTATGGTATGGTCAGAATTTCATATTTATCTCATTTTGATGCTTTCTGCAACTTGGGTGAATAATTAAATAATTATTGCTTGAGTTGTCCTAAGGAGGAAATATTAAAAAGACAACTAACGTATAATTATTTATTAATTTTTATTTAAGTTGTGTCCTAGGCACATGTGGGCTTTGCTCTCATGAAAGATTATTATTTAATTTAAAAGAGCTTTTGGAGGGAAAGTGAAATTATTATTTCTCCTAAAATGTTATAAAAGGAGATTGAGAGCTCATTGTAGAGTCTAGGTATGATACTTTTTTTGCTTCTACATTT
This sequence comes from Cryptomeria japonica, assembly GCF_030272615.1. Taxonomy (NCBI): domain Eukaryota; kingdom Viridiplantae; phylum Streptophyta; class Pinopsida; order Cupressales; family Cupressaceae; genus Cryptomeria; species Cryptomeria japonica. The sequence continues at coordinate 6,906,316 of NC_081414.1, read as the reverse complement.
GAGAGAACCTATGTTCATCTCTTATTTTATCGAGGATGAAAACCCTCTTGAAAATATTGATTTTGGGGATGAAAACCCCCCTAGCTAGTCTTGGTGGTTTCATACAAGAGCCACGACTGCAATTGCAAGTGAAGTTCAGTTTGGTGCTTCAAGTTTGAAGGTATTTGATATCTTTTGATAATTAATTTTTTGGTTTGCTAATGATTTTTTTTGAGCATTCAGCTTTGGAGGATTTTGGAGTGTTGAAAGGTCATACCGGTCCTTTCCTATTGGCCATACCATCCGTTATAGGCTGTATAATGTGCAAGTGTTATTTGCTCATCACAAGGTATTGAAACTTTCTGTTAGCCATCCCTAAATATCTAGTTTGTAGGCTGTACTAGGTGGAAGGGAGATGGGTCTATTTGAGGGGCTGTACAATATACTTGGGATGTACTATGTGTAGCTGGGTGTGTGAAGCAGGGTTAAAAGCACTTCCTTTTTGGGGCTGTTTATCGATGGAGGGGTGATGCCTGGGTTTGGGAACCCCTACCCTCATCTCTTAGAATGGGATTTCTCATGTAAATGTGATTTATGAAGCTTTTTGTGTGTGTTGTTCCAATTTTACAGTCATATTAGACTTTTACAAATTCTGATTGCCTTCTAGCAGCTTGTTAATATTCAGTAAATATTCAGTTCCAGCATTATTTAAACACAACCAAATAACTCTAAGGTTAATAGCTCTTTCTCTTTGGATTGACTGAGCCTAGAAGAGATCATTGTTAGGCGGAGTTGCCATTGCTCATGGTGGAGTTTTGCCTAATATTCTCCAGGTGCTTCTGCCCAAAAAGGCTGCCGCTGCTTTGGACAAGGAGCCCAAATCTCCCAAGAAGAAATGAGGGACACTGAATTTCAGGTTTATGGTTTAAATGGTGTTTTGTAACATCACCTTTGTGTTTATTTGTTATCCATTATTTTGTGTTTGGTTTGGGTTCGGTATTGCAGTTCAAGCTGCTGGTAAGTTTTTTAGAGGTGTAAGCATGTGTTAAAAGTGCAGAGAGTGTAAATAGCATGATTGTCAGACTCAATCAGACTTAGATTTGTTAATTTATGTTTTATTGAAGAACCATTCTATTTTTCTTATCTTATGTTGTTTCGCATTAATCATTTTCCAAATATTTATTTGAGCATGTCAGGTGGGAGCCACATCCCTATTTTAACCGTTGTTGTTAAGTTTTCATTATGTTTTTGGTTGCAGGTTTTGTCTAAATGTCCTTGACTGTGGTTTGGCAGCCTTGTTGCATAGAGTGGCAGCCTTGTTGCCTAGATTGGCACCCTTGTTACACAAATCAGCACCCTTATTGCACAAATCAATGTCCTTGTTGTTTGGATTGGTGTCCTCATTGCTCGAATCAATGTCCTTATCTTGTGCAATTGTTTTGTTCATCTAGGGTTTCCCTAACCTCTTAAGGACAACTAATATTGTGTAATCTTTCCATTTCATGCACCCACCTCCATCCCCTTACCTTCTAGACCCTCTAAATCAAGAGTAAAACATTCCTGTCCACTCCATCTTATAATCCACTCCCACTCCATCTCTTGATATCCTTCCAAATCAAGATTAATACATTTTGTCCCTTGATTTCCCTCTTGGAAAATTTATGAATTTAAGGCCTCCCATCCCATTTGGGAATCCACTTTTATCTTAGCCTTATTGTACTCTATTTTTTAATTATCTAATATTCCATTATCCTATCCTTATGCTATCCATTTAATTTGCCACCTTTGATCTTGATAAAACTAAGGGAAAAGTATCCATACATGCTTTGGAAAATTCAAACCTTCTTGTGCCATCCATATCCCTTATGCACTATCCTTCCATTTGATATGCATCTTTTCTCACCATCAAGAATGGCACTCCCTTCTGTGTGGTGAATCTTATTCCTTTGTAACATAGTACTCGGAACTCCATCCTCATATCCTCCTATCTCTCATTTCTCTCCATTCCATTCAATCCTTCTATCTCCTATCTAAGAAATCCTTCTATCTCTTATATAAGAGCTTTAGATTAATTCAATTTGTCTTTAACTTTGAAGTCTGAGAAGCCCAAATTCTTCTTATCCTTGATATTTTTTTTCAAACAAGCAATTAGAATTGAGCTTAACTTTCCATTATTTAAACACAACTAAATAAGTCTAAGATTAATAGCTCTTTCTCTTTGGATTGACTGAACCTATGTCAATTCTATGAGTCTAGGTTCAAAACAAAACAACACTTAAACTAGAACATCTAATAGAATTTAATGATAGAAATGACTCTTAGATTTGCTTTTTCTATGATTTAGTAGAGAAATCTACTCAGTTATAAAACCCAACTCTCATAGCTCTAAATTACCCTCAACTTTAGCAAAGAAATCTACTTATTTGAGAAACAAACTAAAGAATCTCCACATCAAAATAACATAGGTGGTGAAATCTATTTGACAAAGGAAAAATCCAACTCTTAATTAAGGTTTTGTACTGAGTAACAACATTCTCTTTCTTCAATGATGCTATTATTCATGGACTTTCAAGGCCAAATCTTGACCAATCTTGCCAAGGAAGAAGCTCTATTCATGCTAAACTGAAGTGTCAGGCTCAAAATCGGCATTCGTATGCTTATAATTTATTTTGTCATCTTTGAGTTAGGGGCTCTTCCATGCCTTTGAAAATATTGCCGCCGCCTTGGATCTCTTCTATTTTTAAGTGAAATATGCCTTGACCATAGCTATAGATATAAGAGAATTCTGTAACATGAAAAACAAGCCTTAAGGCCGAATTGGATGCTAGAGATGAAATGCCAATGCCATCGCCATCACTAGGCGAATTAAAGTGATTACAATTTCATGCCTACTAGAAAGCGGAAGAGAAAAACAGAGCAACGCCTGTGCAAGGAAAACCAAGAATGAAACGCCTGCGAATAAAAATAAGTCTCACGACCTTTGTGAGATTATTTGCAGCAAGCACATTGGTCAACTTTTAACTTGCTTCAATGTCTTTTGGATGTAGATTGGCCTCTACTCTTCTCAAATCGGCTTGCATAGGACTACACGCAAGCATTCTTAACTCCCTTTTGGTGTCTTATAATGTCCCCTTCCTAGCCAATTTCAGTTAGCAGGTTTAGTCTATCACTGAGTTCTCGTAGACTAACAAGGATGATTAGAGGACCCAGGTTTGGGTTGTTCGTCTCAAGGATCAGTCAACATGGTTGGAGTTATTAGAGTACCTTGGGAGTGATTGGTAATATTTTTTTTTTGATCGGTAATAATTGTTTTTATTTTATTATATAATATAGTTATTACATCTTCAAATTTCAGGCTTTCAGACTTCATATAAGCCCGATTACAGACTTTACAAACTTACAATTGCCGAATTTACCATTGCATTGACATCCAAAAAACAACTACACAACAAACAACTACACAGCAAAAAGCCACCCAACTAACCAACTCCCACGATTTCCATAGGATATTATGCATTCCTATGACTGCTTCAAAATACATAGACCATTCATTCCCCGTTTGGTCTTACATAAACAAAATAAAAGCCATAAGCCGCCTATTTATATTCACAAAAAAACAGATGCTACTGCCCATTCACACCCACCCTGACTGACACTTGCGCCTGAACCTACCCCCATTCTAAAACCGAGATGTTTTTACACCTGCTGCAGATTGGTCTGGAAAGGCCTTCGCTTCCTCGCCCCTGAGCGCTTGCCTTTGGGATGTGCCTTTGGCCATGCTTTGGCCAGTTCATTTTCTTCCTGCTCGTGCTTCAGAATCAGCCGCTTCAAATTCTTCCAAGCTCCCGCCCTTTCCAAAACATATGCTTCCTTGTCAACTTTCCCTATCCATCGGACAAATGAGACAAGACCAAATTCGTCCGCATCCTTGGCTTCTGAGAAACCCTTAGAGTAGTCAAAGCCGACCCCTGGCACTGCCCATTCCAAAATGGAGTCGAGCCCTTCAAGCATTGCTTCTTCAAAGATGGACGTTACTGCCCACTTCACCGTGTCTAAATTTTCTCCAATCTCCAAACCCCAGGCTATTACCATTGAGATGATGTCCAAATTGACCCCAGGTGTAACTTTAATTTAGGGTAATGAAATATAAAGTGATTTTATAATAAAAAAAAGAAAAGGAAAGTCACTTAACTTGGGTGCCACTCCAAGTAAGTTGGAAATAATTAAAAAATAGAATTAAATCAGATTTAAGTGAGAACCCTAAAGAGGTGTTGGCAAAAGGAGAAAACCCTAATTAGGGCGTAGTGAATAGGAAGCATAAAAGGCAACTTGAAATGATATTTTGGGTATGTATGAATGTTGAATGTTTTCTCTCTTGCCTCCTAAGGAGCTAGCTGAACCTGAGGGTTTAGAGCAGCTTTGTGAAGATGAAATCCTTCACAAGGATTCACAAATGCAGAAGTGAAAGACCTTCCTAGGGTGTATGAGGGAATCCCACTTCAGGGGTTTCATTTGAGCAACAAAGAAATGAGTTTGGAGAGCTTTTTCGCTGGTTATTTTCTGAGTGAGCTGCCTCCTTGCTTGGTTGCCTTATTTTGGCATCATTTTGGAGTTTGGAGGGGTCATTCCCACTACTATCTAATGTTGGTTTGTAGGATTTCTCAGTGACAGTGGAGAAGGCTGTATTTTTGACAGTTTTCAGGGTGATTTGGGTTCAATACCAGCAAACTCAGTCCATAAAGAAGCCATACAGCTCACCTTGAGAGGTGTGGGATTCAAGGACAAGCACCTTGTTTTTGAAGGATCATTTCTGCTCTTTGTAGGCGCCTAGGTCAGAGTTCCTGTTTTTAACCATTTGCTGGTCGGAAAAGGCAAGTTTGACGAGGTTGCAACTTAATTTCTGAACCACCTAGTTGGCTGCCTCCATTTACAGACCTACAGTTGGCTGATACAGAGGTATTTTCACCATAGTATCAAAGGGCATTTTTCTGGGTATGTTAAAAATTGATATGTAATACAATTTTCTGAACTGGGGTGCTCTCATATTTAGCAAAACTTGTAATTTCAGATCTGCAATAAAATCTGCAAATTATCATCGAAAGTGGTGTTTGTGGTATTTGCAATTATTTCTAACATTTCCAATGAATCAGCTCCTTTTGGGTATCTAGTTTATGTTTTGAGAGTTATTAATATATATTCCATGCAAGATCATTAACAAATCAGAAAGTAAAAGATGAAAAACAGATTTGCAGCTTATAATGTCCCAGATTTGGGGTGGTACATTACATGTCTCGACTGCATTTGAACTGGATTAAGAGAGAAGCAGAGTATAGGACAGGCCCAACACAAGCCTAGATAAAAGGAAAAAGAAAAAATATTCCTTCCAAGAATCTCATGGAAAAAAGAAAGCATAGAAAGAAACTCAATGACTACCAAATCCTCAGACGCCTTAGAAAACTCCCCTACACATGAGGAAGCATGTTATGTACTTGCTATGCCAAGGATCCCACATGGCCGTCATGAAAGATGGATTGAATGCACTGTTGGTCATTTCTGCCACATAAGAGGAGAAATCGGATCCAAAGAATATTTGTCATGTGCCTTGTGTGCCTATCAAACCTTCGATGTTCAACTTGGGTGATTAGAAAAGATCCTAAAGATCTTATAGTCCCTTCAATAGAGCTGGCTTTGACACCATATCAAAGAAAATCAATGCCAATATTTTCTCATTCATATGTCAATATAGATTGTAAATATATAGGCTATGAATGGTGAACTGTGTGCTTTAAAATAGCGCTCACGGGTTAAACCATCAAACCAAATATTCAACCATATCCTGATTATATGATAACAAATAAAAAACAAACAAACAATCCAACCAAACCATATGGGTAAATGATGGAATATCCAACAGTATCATGCACCCTTGACTAAATAAATTTCAAAGACACAACAAACTAATTAAATAAGTATACATTGATCACATGAGAGTAAAAGTGGATTTTAGCTGAAGGACACAACATTTTAGATATATAAATATTTTCAAGTGTTTAAGGTGTACAAAACTCATGGGGTATGATTTTATGACATCAAAAACGAAAATCACAATATGGAGTCTTGAACTATGTAGAAAGGAGCTTGATTCCTTTTGTTCAACATTACTGACTTTATGTGGAGTCATGTCCTTGTATCTTAGACAAGTTTGCAAACGCTGCTACAACCTTAAGAGCATTACTAAGGATAGGGTTTGACTTAGAGAACTAGAAGTGTAAATGTAATTCAGTTGGGAAAAAGTTGAAAAAATAAAAAATGTTGCTCTTCCATCCACCATGGTCTAGAAGGATTTTCATTTTATTGTTTTTTAAAACTAGAGCATGGATTTGGGATTAACATCCCCAATAGGGTGAAGGGACAACATTTTCAATTTTTTTTTAATTTATTTTTTCTTTTTGGTTTTCATAAACTTAGCCTAGTCTACACATTGGGACTCATTGAGTCTGACAAGTCTGACCAAACTCGTTGGGTACTTGGGTCTTGAGTCCTTGGGCCTCGTTTTAATCTACTCACTTTGGGAGTCATTGAGTTTGGGAAAGTCTTGTAATATTAATACAAACCCTTGTCACCTATACCAATTGCAATCACCTTCGTAATATTGGGACTTGTGACCATACATTTGTTTTTATGAAAATTCACTAAAAGAGTAGGACTTTGTTATTTCATTAATAAACAAAAGATTTTCATTCAATGTGACATGAATATCATCACATCCTTCAACATAATGAGTCCAATAATCACCTAATTAAACAAATTTATTTCAACTCTTATCCTTAGTGAAACCAACACACTAGTCTCTCATGTATAGTGTGTAGATTCAACTAAATCAAAATATAATTGATCTTGTGATGCAACAAATGTAAATCCTTCTAGCACTTCTTGGTCATCAATATTTCGATCACATTAGCTTGCTTGGATTTTAAGTGGCGTGCTATACCACTCTTTCTTTTTTGAAAATTATCTCTAAGTGTCTAGGCTCATTACAACAAAAGAACTGTTCATTTTGATATATTGGATATATTACCACCTTTGAAAGTTTCACTTGATGAACTGCTTGTGTTGTGCTTGCCTTTGGTTTGAATGCACTCATTGTGGTGTTTGTAGTTGATACTTCAAATTGATCTTGGTTCCATTCCTTTTAGAAGATTAATTTTGAGTTTGATTGATTTATGAACATGTTTGACCATTTTTTGCAGAGAGCTATTCTTTTAGCATAAATATTTTTTAATTGCAATTTTTAATTTTTTTCTTGAAAACCCTAACCCTCACCTTATTTTTTTTTAAAACCCACATTCACTTGATGTTTTATTGATTGAATCGCAATTTTTGAAAAAATCACTCTCTTTTGGCATGATGATTTATTCCTTATGATTATCCAAATATGCTTTAAACCACCAGTTAAAGTTGTTGACTGAATCAGTATGGTATTCTTGAACTTAGAAATATTGTAGCTAATAATATACTTAAGAGGTGTTGTGACGTTTTCACACTTTGCCCCATTGCAAATGGGGACCCCCTCTTTTTTCTTTCAACTTATTGTTTCAGTTTAGATGTCTTAGGTTGGCGATAGTTTTAGCCTTTGTTTATGAGAGGGGTATGTTTCGTCAGGCTAGGGTTGAGAGTTGAGGTCAAATTGCTAAGGGGTATGAAAATTGCAAGTTGTTGTTATCAAGCAAGAAAGGTTGCAAAATCTTGTAAATATTGTTGCTAACTTGTCAAAGTTGTCATAGTCGTTAGGATGCATAGAATTTGTCCTTGTATATGGAAAGAAAAGCAAGAAATGGTAATGTTGTTTGCAATTTCGTTAGGGATTGCAAACATAATCCCCTAGAATCTCTACGTTCAAGTTTGCCTTGGTGCAAAACCTAGAGCGGAAAAGAGTATGAAAATTTGACTAAGTCAAGAGATAACCCCTTGATGAAAATTTATCTAAGGCAAGATTCAACCCCCCTTAAGCATGCACAAATTTGTTTGTTTGCATATCCCAAGGGCTCTCTCAAATTTGTGCGTTTTCATATCCCAAGGCCGCTCTCATGTTTGTGCACATAGCTACCTCATTTGCGTCCTCTTATGTTGTGCACAAGGACCCCTAAATTGCGCCCTACTTGTGCAATGAGACCTCCAAGGTGCACCCAATGCATGATTGAATGAAATGGTACAAGGAAGTAAATTGGTGCAAAGGACTACTTCATAAGTGCTCAAAGGTAATGTTGTGCAAGCGTACCCTTGGAATTTGCCCTCGCACAACATTGTGCAAACACTAGTCTCATATGTGCTCAAGAGGAGAGAATGGGAGGGGTATAAATTTGTTTAAGTATGGAGTTAAGGGGCAGATACATGCACAAAGTTGTGCAAGCACATATGTAAAACCCACTCTATTGAGAAGTTGTGCAAGATGACACCCAAAACCTGCTCAAGGCTATGCACACAATTGTGCATCTGCACCTTCAAAAGCTGGCCAAGTCACGTTAATGCAATGTGTAAGGTGAGAATGCTGGGGGTTGTGCAAATTGGAACCTCCAATTCGCTCACCCTTTTGTACAAACAGCTACCTTGTCTTTGTGCACCCGACTATCTCAAACTCATTCCACTTTATACAAAGAAACATTTAGAATCTGCTCCAAGCAATGTTTTGTAATTGCACTACTCAAACCCACCCACCTATCATGTTGTGCAAGCATGCATAGAAAATCCACCCACATGCACCTTTGTGCATGCACAAGTGTTAAATGCGCCCACCATGATGTTAGAGTATTCGGGTATTTACTTGATTAATTAAACATTATTTGTTTAATTATTTAAGTTCCCTTTATCTCTTTTACACTTAAGCTAACTTTAGGTGCATATAATTAATTATTATGTGCAAACCTAGGTTTTCCCTTTTAGGGTTTCTTGACCTAGTAAAGGTTGAGTTCTTTCTTTTCATTGTAAGAATCACATTACATTTTTTGGAGAATATTGTGCTCTCTCTTTTTGAGCATATTTTTCCTGTGTTTTTGTTCCTTCTGTGATTTGCTTCCTTGCTTCTCCTTGTAACAGGTTTTTCAGCTTGCAGAGATTATTTGGGCTCCTGTGGTGTTGTATTTTCTCAACTCCTATACATGAGTAGTGCATGAGGGACCCTAAAATGCGCTCCACTAGTTCATGCAAGTGAATACCTAAAATGCACTCCCTTTTGTGCATACAACCCCCTCAAACGCACCAATGCAAACTACTATCTCATTTCCGCCCAAGGTAGAAATGGGGTGAAGGAAGTTTATTAATAATGTCAGGTCGGGCCTTACAAGAAAGGAGAAACATTTTCAATGATATAAGAGGAAGATCGGATCATTCACTTTAAACATCAATTTATCTAATTCAAGATAAAATTTGGAGGAGCAGATTTATAGAGAATCAAATTTAAGAGGGATAAAATCAGACTTAGCATTTTGTATTTCAATGTTTTTAGGGGCTTGATTTGTTATGTATCAGCCTTATTTGCATTCAATCCATGGTGTATGATAAATTTTTTTGTCTTTCAGTTTTTGATGTGAGGAGGGAAGGCTGATAAGGAGAGGACATCACTAGGACGTCACAAGGATGAATGTCTACACTCCAAGGAAAATCAACATCATGGAGGACTTGGACATCAATATCAACATTCAAGAAAGGACAACATCAAGGATTCAAGTGTTCAACATCAAGACAAGAATCACACTACAAAGAAATACAAGTTCAAGAATTTCAAGATGAGGTTTCAACAAGGAAAAATATAAGACAATCTTGAATTTCCTTCGAAAATCCAAGAATCAAGGTCCGCGTAACAAGAAGTTAATCTTGATCAAAGACAATGCACAAGAGGATCAAGACTAGGCATCATAAAGTTAGAATCAAACATTGTTAATCAGAAGAACAAGGTGCATACCCATACATGAAGTTGAAGTGCATCACCTAGAGGAGGATTTTCGAATGTCAACAACTGAATCGTGATCGTCAAATAGTTTCAGAAGAGTCAATCAAAGTTAGGGACTTGATCAAGATGACACAATTTGGGAATATGTACCATCATCATCATATCAAGCAATTGGATAATGTTGAGTATGAAGAGATATTGCTCAAAAAGTAAACACTTCTTTGTGATGATCTGTAGGAGGCATGCTGAGTTGGTGTCTAGTCACATTTAACCTATCAGGAGATTCCAAGTCAGCATGTCTATGCTCAATGAGCCTAACTCATCCTATGAAGAATACAACTACACTTGTGACATGTGGCACAAAGTTCAATACACCTAACCTATTTTCTCATTGGTTCAAATTCAAAGATAGACATGTGCCCAATGCATTGTAATTTTCTCATTGGTTGAAGGTAGTTAGTTGTAACTAACCCTAATTAGGGTTTCATCATGTAATCTCAACCATAGTTGAACTACTCACCAAAAGAAAAAACTCGCCAAGGCCCAAAAAAAAACTCGGTGAAAACTCAAAAAATTGCTTAAATTTAATAGAAATGCTTTTTTTTTTTGCAAAATTCAATGAGGAGATGCATCCAATGAGTCAACAAATGAGTATACAAAAGAAATGAGTATACAAAAGAAACAAGCTGAGTATAGATATATTTGATTGATTTAAATGCAAATTGGGTACAAAATGGCATCCTCTTGTGGAATGCTAATGGCTGATAGACTGAAACAAAATGAAATAGCAAATTGTTCTTGTAAAACTAAAAGTAAATACTACATCAAAACATTTTACATCTTCCTCTTCCCAGCTCTAGTGAAAACCCGAGATAGAACTAGAGGGTCTAGTCCTAGTAGTCCGATGTGGCTTGTCCACCTTGCCAAAATTAGGTTGAGGGTAGCACCCCTCGCTGGGGTCTGAGGTTGAGAGAGGGCTAGAGAGATAGGTCTAGATCTTGGGGAGAGAGGAGAGAGTGAAAGAGAGAGGGGATAGAGGAAGAGTGATAGGAGATAGATAGGTCTAAAATTTGGGGTAGATAAAGTGAGTGAGAGAATGCTGATAGGAGCCTACTGATTACTGAAATTTGACTGTCTGAAAATTTAAAAGATCTAAAACCTAGAATTTGCATTATACTCCTAGAGATCTGAAACCACTCTCAAACATCCTGCCAATATATACATGAAATATAAATTAAAGTACAAGTCATAAGACTTATACTTAAATGTTATATTTCATGTATATATTTTCAGGAAGAGAATGAGACTGACTTGAAAAAAAAATAAAATTAGGTAACTTTTTGACGTATTTGGGCCTCTTTTTTTTATGCAGTTGAGTTTTTGCTGGAAACTCGTTGAGTTTTTGTGAAAAACTTGCCAAAAACTCTACGAGTTTTTCCCCAAAACTGCAAGTTAATGGCGTAAATACTCGCCAAGCAAAAAAACTCGTGATTTTTTCAAAACTCGTTGAGTTTTCCATCTACGAATTCAACCATTGATCTTGAATCATCTAGAGCCATTCAATTGTAATGAGACCTCTATATAAGGCTTAGTCCTCTCATTTGTAAAGGTTAATAGACAATAGTTCATAGTTGATAGTTAGCAATAGGGTAGGAGGAGGAAGTTTGAATTTGTTGCCAAGACTATGTTGACATCAATACATAAGTTTCATTGAAGTTATGGTGGTTATTTGTGTTGTCTTCTACATTTTGCATGGTTTATTTTTACTTCTCAGTTAGGTGAAGTTCATTGATCTTAATGGAGAAATGCAATGATATATGATGAATTCCTTGGTTCATACTTTTTGTGGTTTGCTGATTGTAAGCTACAATGTAAAGTTAGCTTGAACCCTGTTATTGTGGCTAAGTTCGATTGTGGGTATTTGTTCAAGTTGCGCTAGTATTGGGTATTTATATGAATATTTGCAATAATGAAAATCATTCACTACATTAAGAGATCACATCAGTTTGTGTAGTTGTTGTTATCATGGCGAAGCAAAGCTTGGTTTGAAGAAGTTTTGTCTATCAAAGCATCATTTTTTATCATCATTGTTCTTAGGATTAGACTAGATCTCTCAACCCTTCTTCCTTTTGTCTTTTATTTTCAAAGTCAGTCAGTTCCACGTTCCAGCTAGGATTCATAAACATAAGTCCCTTTGTGATTACCAGCATTATCACATCAAATCACCTAGGCTATTCACAATTTAAAGTCGATTGTTCGCATTGTAAACCTTGGATTTGTCTCATTTGATCATATTCTTTAGCATATGAGGTTTCTTTGTTCCAGAGAGGATAGAATACTTGGTATTTTATTATCTGTTCGAAGTGTCCTAAAACATACATCAACAATAGGGATGAGATGGTGCATGCTGCCATATATTTAGAATTTGAAAGTGGGATTGATGAGGAGCCAAATTAATGCCTTTCATACCACACAAACTTTTATGGTGTATGCCAGGTTTCATAATTATTGCTATTTACTGTCCTTCAAACCCTTCAAGAAACACTTGACTTTCATGCTTGTATGCTTAGAATTTTCAATTTTTGTATGCTTTTTTTCTGGTTTTCATAAACCTAGCTGAGTCTACTTGTTAGGACTTGGTAAGCACCTAGGTCATAAATTCCCGAGCCTCATTTTGACATACTTGCCTCAAGGCTTGCTGAGTTTGGACAAGTCTTGTAATATTGGATACAATACATACTTGTTCTCCCTTGCTTGGAAAAAGTACAACCCACGATTGGCTTCTTTGCCTTGTTGAATGGAGAAGCTACAACAGATGATTGTTCTCTCATCTATGGTTAAACCCTTGTTTACATTCCATATATATAAATTTCCAAACCCTAAGGAAATGGAGAGACATGTGTGCCCTTTGATCTCCCTTTTGGAAATGGAAGAGACATAGTGCATCCTTTCTCTTGCCTTGTCTGTCTTTTCATCTCCCCTTGATGGAAAGGATAAGATACCACATTCCTCTGTTGTGGGAAAGTGACAAAAATAGATAAGGCAAAGTGGGGCATGTTTATTTCCTTTTCCATAATCCTATACACTAACACACCCCCTTTGTAGTCTAGGACAAACATGCAAGTGTGCTGTAGTCCTGTGTACTTTTCCTGCTCTGTTCCTTCGTGTCTTTATTTTGCAGCTGTCTCTCTATGTGAAGTCACTTTTTTTGCTTATATTCTCTGATCTGTTCATGATTGGATGAGTTAAATAAATATTTTGGAATCCAGTTGGATAGCACAACTTAGAAATCCACCTTTATATAACAAATATACGTGAGAAACCAACAATGAAAGATAAAAGAGTCAGAACTTAGAATTTCACATTAGATTTCCTCTTGAACTTGGGTCTCCGTATCGAAAACCCAATGCTTTAATCAATTGAGCTCAGTGCTTTAGACATCTTTTCTGTGTTTTGAAAAACTAACTGTTTTTTTAAATTGATAAGGGGGACACTAGGTTGTCCTTGGAACAGTCGGGGATTGTCATAGACATCTCTGTGATGATCAGTCGCATTAGTTAGCAAAGCCAAGGGGTGTCCTTGGATTCCTTGAAGAGAGGGGATGCCCTCATGTTGTAGGGATGGGGGGTGAGGACATGCCCTTGTGTATCACTGGTTTTATCTTATTGAAGAACTGGACAATTTATAGGTTTTATAGAAACTGAGTTTTATTAAGAGCAGAGAGGGATAGTTTGACTTAATGGAACTACACATGAACTTGTTTTGGAATAATATACAGTATTTCCAGTCCATGATAGTGATTAGGATTTTTGGATTTAGTTGTGTATTGGTGTTTTGCATCAATGTGTTGGATCACACTCTGTTATCCATCATTGAGATGAGGAAGAGTTGTATGTTGGAATGCTTCAATGCTTTGAAACCTATTATCTTCACGTGTCAAGAATGAATTTGATAATTAAAGAGTTAGTCTAAAGCAGAGATAATGTCACAAAAGAGGTATAGGATTAAGCTCATACTTGAGTGGTGTATTAGTTCACGTTTCAATTCTACATGGCTGGAATTGTTGTCTTAGCCTTAAAAGGGACAGATTCACTGGATTTTTTGGTCCAGTGTTCCCGCATCACTTAACCTTCTGTTTTCCTAGTTGTTGAGCTTTATGATAAAAAATAATTGCTCAAGTGATTTGTATATTAGTTCAAACTACAATTGCATGTCACTGGGATTGTTGTCTTTTGTGTAAATGAACAAATTTACTGGTTTTTTCTGATCTAGTGGTCATTCATCAGTTAACTATCTTCTTTTCTAGTTCTTGAGCTTTATGATCAAGAACTTCTACAGTGTTTTGTGCATATGTTGCTGCTTTCATTTGGAATGATATATTTTGAGGTCTGATTTGATTTTACTTGAACATAGACAAGGTTTTTAACATTTAGTATTAGCTATATCCTAATTAAGGGATGTTGATTTGTGTCAGTGCAGCAGAAGCTAAAAATTGCATAAAGAAAATTCACCCACTTCGATTAGCTGAGGAAATATGCTACAATGATACACTAGTCATTAAACCAATCAGTTCAGGATTGGAAATTGGTGCTTCAAACTGGATGGTTAACGGCCCCAGGAGAAGCCTCACATACATTACAGGATCTGTTATTGGCACAGGCCATGCAATGGGTCTTGATATTCCTTCTCTGCAGGGAACTGATTTGGTTTTATTTTCAGATTTTTCACCTCTGAGTGAAACTGATAGGCCAACTGGGGTTAAATCTGGACACGAAAAACATGACACTAATGACCCTACAAATTCAGTGGTTCCAAAGTTCAGATACAGATTTCCTGTTTATGGACAAGTAAAGTCATTGGTTGGCACATCACATGCCCAGGGATTACTGTCATCAGGTATTTCTTCAACATGTCCAGGAATAAATAAAATGGGAATGCAGGACAGAAGCAAGTCACAAGAAATGCAGATCATTTGTTCATCTTCTCTAAGCAGTGAGGTTGAAAAAACTACTGGGATTGAGTTTTCTGATAATTCTAACAAGTGCGGTAATTCTTCCGAGAGGGAGAAAGTTGGCCTTATTAGCAGTTCCATTATTAAGGCTATCAAAGCAGGTGGTTCTGTTCTGATACCTATAAGTCGTATGGGTTATATACTTCAACTAGTGGAAGAGGTATCATTAGCACTACAGTCGGCTGGTTCAAGGTACACATCTTGTTTCCTTTTCATGTCTTTTAGAATCCGCATTATCTTTTTAAATTCAGGAAAGAACAAATTGACCTGAATCATCTCTGGTATGGTGTTCTATTACATACAAATTTTTTTATTATAATATCAAGGATCTATTATGGGGCCTTATCCCACTTTAAACTTCCATCTCCACAATTATCCTTATTTTGTCAAGATATGTTTTTAATCCCTCCTTGCGGACAATATGTTTGAGTTTGCCTTGTGGTACGATGAAGCAGCACTGCTTTGGATTTAAGGCCAAGCATGCTGATCTACATTGTTCCATGTATTCTGCTAGGGCCTTTAGATGTTTTTCTTGGTCATTGTAGATTGATCTGTTGTCTAAGAATGCCTTGAAATTTCCTATGAACATTTTGTCAAAGATATGGAGGATTATTCTTTGGAATATTGCAAGAGCATTGCATGGTCCAAACAGCATTCTATTATAAACATATACGCCATCTTCTACCACAAACATACTATTGAGTTTGTATTCTTCGGTTATGCTTATCTAGTCATACATGGGGGAATCTTTCCATTGAGTAGATCTCCCGTCCTACTAGTTATTTGAGAATAAAATCTATGAATGGGACTTGAAAGAGATCCTTAATAGTCACCACATTAAAGCTTTAGAATATTCCTGCTTCTAATATTTTATTTTAATTTCTTCCTACTTTTTTGTTGCATAGTTTTGATAAGAACATCTTGGAAATTCTCTCTGGCATGATTGTACGACTTTGGAAATCATAATAATCTTTCGAAAAGGGTTCATATATCTAAAATTCATTGTGCACCGTTTAAAGGTTATTATACATTGTCGAGAATACAACTCTCACTCATTGCCGCTAGTAGTAGTAGAGGGAAGAGGCCAGTGCCTTTTAGACCTCACATTGCATTGGGGAAGAGAGCCAGAGGGAGAGAAGATGACAATATCACAACAGATACAATTGCATGGAAGAGTCTAAGTGGTAGTGACTGTCGAATGTGGTGGCAAAACACATAGGATGTGTTGGAAATATTGTCATTGATGTCAAATGGATTTGCTTTTGTCAGTAATGCCAAACAAGCATGGACAAGCCTGTTAGATTAAGCATCAATATCAAAGAAAAAATGATGTATATCTTGTTCAGGCCAAAGGCCACTGAATCGTGGAACAAGTCACAAGGACAAGAAAGCAATCAAGAAGTGGTTTTGACATCAATAGAGATGTATTGGACAGGTTTTCTTGTAGAATGTCAAAAGATATAATGCAAGTGGCTATAGTTGAATCTGTTTTGTTTTCTATACATCCTGTTCTAGAAGACTGATACTATAATTGATGTCAGCAAACCTGATGAGCAATTTAGTATGGTTTCTAAGATTCTAAATATGCAGCAGTGAATTAGCAGCGGTACAAACAGAGATCAAAGATGCAGAAATTGAAGGAGTTTTGGATACGTAGCAAGTGATATGCAGAGATCAAGGATTAGTAATTAACAAAGTGTTTGGGAATATGTATCAAAATGAAATATATAACATACGTGCTGGTCAACTTCCTCAGTAATACACAGCAATAGAGAAAAATACAATGGGCAGAGATAAGGTATTAAATTCATTAATAATCAGAAAGGAAAGTGATTATGTTTAATCACAAAGGCGACGATAAAAAAGGTTTTTCTGTGCATCACACAAGACAAAGACAGCACACGCAAACCCATATTGGAAAAAATAAGAAAAAGACAAAAAAAATATAAAGGACAGCAATGATCTCCTAGAGGCAGCGCTTGGATAAGGAAATAGTAATGAAAAGGTTTTCATTTAAAACAAAGTCAATATGAATATATAAAAGGCAACGATTCCAAGTTATGGAAGGCTGCGATCTCTTTGCTTTATGAATAAAGACAAAAAGCATGTAGGACAAATTTGTCTCATCTACACATCATTACAAGGTGCAGTTTTAATTATTTTCCAAATGATGCGGTCTGTATTAAAGGCAATTCAATTAATATGCTGACCAACGTATGAAGATTCAGTTAATACATTTTGTTTTGCAAATTGTATTTGTTTATAATTAATAATGCTTGGTGTCTATTACCAAACAAAAGGTTAGCATTTGTTTATTAACTTGAAAGGAGATCCATTTGTAAAGGTCGCCTCCCTTGTGAAAAGGCATGACATGGTATACATAAGAAATATAACATGGAGTTTTAAGTAAACATGTTGTCAAGGAAATATTATATAAAAAGGGCAGAGAAGTATGTGTTAAGTGTGAGTGAAATAAAATATATTTCAGAAGAATAGGAATCGTGTGGAGTGTATGTAAAATACTAAGATATATCTACAGGCAGATTTGTAAAAGAAAGAATAAATGCTAGATATATGAGAAGTTATAAATAAAGAAAGAATGCAGATTCGAAAATTGGATTAAGAAGAGAAGATTAGGAAATTAATCTTTGTTAAAGTCAAAGAGTGCATATTTGAAAGGATGTGTTGTTTTGAATCTCTCTTGAAGATATTATATATTTACAATTGAGAGATGTGAGAGTAGGAAATAGAAAGAATATCCTTAAGAGTGAGTAGTGTGTGAACAAGGAATACGCAGAGTTGATGTAGAGCCATCAAATGAAGATAAAGTGCAGACTTATGAAGAGTAGAATGGACAGATTTATGAGGTGTATATAGAAGAATTTTGCAGATTTATCAAGCATATTGAAGAAAGTATTGTGAAGGTTGTATGACAGTTTTGTAAGGAAATTTGTAATCAGTTTTGTGGCAAAGTTATTGTCATCATAATAGCAGTTGGAGGAAGAGATTTTGTGGAACAAAAATCATCCATCATTCGTTGTTATAGCAACATTATCAAGGTGGAAAATCAGATTTATATGAAGTGGGTCGGTGCTCATGAATTCTGAAGTGGGAGTTGGTGCTTCCAGTGGGTTGGTGCTCAGAAAATTCAGATTTGGAAGTTGGTGCTCACAAACAAACATAGGGGTTGGTGCCTCTAGTAGGTTGGTGCCTACAAACATTGTAAAAGAACAACATATAAACGCATTAATTTGTCGTGGTTTTCTCCCATAAGGGTTTCCACGTATATATCTTGTGTTCTACTTGTGTTCATATTAGTTAAATCACATATGAATGCTGGTATGCAATGAACATGTTAATGAGATAAGTTATATACTTGTGATTGAAGTTGATTTTTTTTAAATTGGTTGTTATATTGATTCACCCCCCTCGCCCCTCTCAGGATAACTGTATGCTCTTCAAGATGATCATATGCTAAAGGTAGCACTCCGACATGCACAGGTGGACAAGGCTGCCTATCTGCCATTCTTCAATGCCTAAGACTTCAAGCCTTACTTGTGAGTAATGATAGTACGTTATAAACTTATAATCGACATTCTCACAAGTTGGTGATTGATTATAGAGGCCGTGAGGTGACGATTGTTTACCTCACTGGGTAAACAGGAAGAATACAGAAATTGAATAGTAATGCACAATGCAAATACAAGAGAAGTACCAGAATAAGCTTGCCATTAATGTCAAGAGATGTTCATATTATATTCTGTCGTCAATAGTACATGTCCTCCAACACCCGGAGGTGGTACAATATATGACAGCCGAAGGGGTGCGACACAACCGTCGCGACTCCAACTACCTACCCGTCGGCTAACTAACTGACCGCCGTAACTCATTATTACCGACGACAACATAAACATAATATACCAACATAACATAATGATTATTCCGGGCAACATCATCCCCCCCAAGAAAAGAAGTCGACTCCGACGACTTAATACAAAATAGAGATGAACAGCAGGAACTACTGACGCCAGTCGGGCCCGGATCTTATACACTTGCTGCGTCCTCGCCTGAAAACCCTTTTCTGCTACCATCTGATGCTCAAGTGCGGATTTCACCAATATTGCTTCCTTTGCCATCACAGTTCTCCTGGGCCTAACCCAAACTTGTCTGCAAAACACGTTTTTCAGTCTCAGCTTCCACCAACTGCTACTCAATTGATACTATCTCCCTAGCCAATTTGTCCTCGATGGCCACCCGTGCTGCTCTCCCGGCATCCAACTCCTGGGTACGCTGAACTAAGTCTCACGCGACTATTGCCTCCAACTTGGTGGTCAGCTCCTCCCGAGCCCTCTGTGCATCCACCAAGGCAACCTCACGTCCAACCGAGACATACTCCGAGTTCCTCAAAGCGTACCAGTCATGCCTGGAGGTGGCCACAATCCGTTGGCACAAATGGTAGGAGCCAACTCAAATCCTCCATCACACTCCCCAAAGGCTAAAAACTGAACTGAATAACTCCCTGGTGTCATACAACTGCATAGACTTGCAATGCCTTCCGTCAAACTCTGTTTGTTCCCAACCTCCAAATCCGTCTCCCTCTACGGCTTATGGCTTCCCTGCCAATGCTTAGCTGCAGGCACAACACTTCCCGTGGTCTTTTGTAGCTCAAAATAAACTGGGGGTCTGGGGGCAACGCCCCCAGCGGGGTCGAGGGGTAGCGCCCCCGCGGGGTCTGGGGCAGTGCCCCAGCGGGGTCGAGGGGCAGCGCCCCCCGCGGGGTCCATGGCGCGCATCATTTCTGTGATATTTTATGATGTCAAAACCCTTTCTTCTACACTCCAATATTTTCAGTGTCTAGGCTCCAGATGTCATCGAATCATTTTTCAATCCGTCGTCGTTTTTTTTTTTTTTTAGGCACTGTAATGTCCCGCCATACCACCTCCAATCGTGCAGCTGCTTGGTCTACCTGTGGCGATCGTTTTGCCCTTACGTGGCTGTGTGGAATTGTGCGAAATCCCGCTCTCCCTAAGCGGCGGATCAATCTGTAGGAACCCTCGACCCCATCCGTCCGCTTCACTCCCTGCGGTAGCTCGTGGGCTGTGTGTATTGATCCGACAGTGCGGTGCGTCCCTTTCCCTAGCTGCGCAGTGATGTGCCTTCGGCCGTGTTCGGTGCCTTCTTCCTCCGCGGGGTTTTATTGCCAAGGTCGGCTGTGCGGTGTGGTCGCTTCTTCCTTTCCTCGGCGGTGTGCGGCGTTTTATTCTTCCGCGGGCTGCTTGGTGACTGCCTTCGGTGGCTCCCACCGCACGGTGGTACCACCGTGCGGTGGCACGGTGGTGTCACCGTCGGTGGTTCCACCACACGGTGGTGCCACTGTCGGTGGTGTCACTGCACGGTGGTGCCATCGTCGGTGGTTCCACCGCACGTGGTGTCACCGTCGGTGATTCCACCGCACGGTGGTGCCACCGTCGGTGATTCCACCGCACGGTGACCATTTTCCCTCCCTTTTTCTTTTTTTTTCTTTTCTTTTTTTTTTTTTTTTTTTTGACCATACGGTTGCTGTCGTACGACCGTGCGATTTTTTCCAAATTTTTTTTATTTTTTTATTTTTTTCAAGTTGTCTAGAGAGTCTTCGGCTCGAGTCCCCTGTCTCTGGGATCGCTCTTCATCCTTCTCGGTTTTCCTCGCCCAAAAGTCTCCTGCTTTTGTCCCGTGCCTCTCGAGTCGCTTGCCCGGCCTCTCAGGTCCACTTCCATCCTCTCGAGTCCCCCTCCGGACTCCCGGGTGTCCTTCCGGCCTCTTGGGTCCCCTATGCGCCTCTCATGGTAGGGTTTCAATTTGAACCTATTGGTGGCAAGTTTATTTTCCATGGCCATCCGAAGACCTAGAACCACAAATTCTACAGGGACCATGGTCTCCTTCCCGTACATAAGAAGAAGAAGAATAATTAGGATTTTGAAGATTGCGGTCTTCCACACAGGGTTCCAATCGTTGCCAACACTCTTCGGATTATTTACGTCGCCAGGGTTTGGGGCGTCTCCTTTCCAATATTCTTTGTATTCCGGCAGGTACACCTCTATTGGTTGCTCTGGTTCCTCTACTTCGAGCCTGTAGCTTTGGAACATTTCGTAATCCTCCATTTGCCAGTGGAAGAGCCCGTTAGTCGAGCATACCTCATCTTCAGAACATCCCTCCAATTCTAGCACCCCTTCACTGTTCGGCTCCATCGCGTTCTTGCCCTTACTTTCATCGGGACCCCCTTCCCCTTTATTAGAGTCCTCCGAGTCGGAAGAGGCGAGCTCTTCACCGACATTTTGGGTGTGTAGGTCAATGGTATATTTTCGCCCTCCCTTCTCCATGGAAAGTGTATTTTTCTTCCAGTTGTGGTTTACCCTTGCGTTGATCAACCACACTCTCCCCAGGATGGCGTCATAGCCTTTCTTCTTCGAGGGAATGACCACGAAATCTAACAAGAATGGTTGCGTACCAATTGTCACTTGCTGGGCCATCAACAGGCCGAGTGGCTTAATGCCGTGTTGGTCCGCTCCCACCAGGTTGAATGTGGGTGGCCACAGGGTGGGCTTCCCCAGCAGCTTCCATGTTTCTTCTGGTAGTACATTCACCCCAGATCCACCATCCACAATGGTGTCCTTCAGAATGGTCCCACGGATACCCATTTCTACCACAGCTGGGTGTCTACCACTGCTCACGGCTAGTAACATTGGGTCAGTCGAAGGGCTGACGGAAACCTCCACCTGTGGTGTACTCTTCGTAGCGGTGGCGGGAACCCCTACCTATGGTGCACTCGACGATGCGGTGCTTTGCACATTGGTGAGGATGGCAGTCCTCAATTGTGGCATAGAGTCTAGAAGGTCTTTTACCTTTATCGGCACCTCTATCTGCAAGATTTGCTCAATGATGTTATTTTCCGCTTCCGTACGGAATCATGTACTTGCCACCTCGTTGTCCCGTCGTTCGGTCGTCATCTCACGTTCAATATTGGCCTTTGCCTCCCGTAATCTCTCCTTCTCCGTACGGGGGTCAGGATAAGTGGCTTTTTTCGTCTGGGCGCGGGTGATCGCCAGTACTTCTTTCTCACGAGTCTTCTCAGCCTTCTCAATGTTGAGGAGATTAACCCCTGCCTGCGGGCAATTTGCGTCTTCATGGTCGCCTGGCCCACACCAACGGCAGAGGTGCTGAGGGGTGGCTTCCTTCGTGCAATCACGGGCGAAGTGCCCCCACTGATTACAGGCCCTACATTGGATAATTGGCCGGCCCTTGGCGTCATACTGGATACGGCTTCCATTATTGGTATTGTTGCTATTCCTTCCGCCGCCGCGTCTGTTGTCCCGGTATCCTCCAGATGATGCATTATTGTTTGCCTCCGATGTGGATGGCTGCTCCTGCGCAAAGAGCACTTGCTGGTTACGTGCCTTCAGATTGTATGGACATTCCTTCGTAGAATGCCCCATAATCTGGCAGATGTCGCAGAATGCCTTCTTGGGACAGGCACCTTTCGTGTGGCCGCTCTCCTTACACTCCGTGCACCATAGTTCATCGTCCTTACTTGTAGTCCCCTTCATTGTCTTAAATTCTTTTAACATCCTTTCCATATCTTTTTGAAGGGCTGTGACTTTCTTCCTCGGCTTCTCGTCACTACTACTCTCTTCTTCCGATGTGTCATCATCTTCAGATGATGATGAAGATCTATTCTTCTTCTTTTTGGCCGTCTTATTTTCACTTTCCAGGTCCATGGCCCGGTTGTATGCGTCGTCGTAGGATGTTGGAGGCACAATTTTCATCTTCCGTCGTAGCTTAGGGTTCAAACCCTCGACAAACCACCTCTTCTTCAAGCCATCGGCCGGTTGGCTTTCCATTTTCCCGACTAACTCTTTTAGTCGGCGCCCGTACGCCCGTACGGTCTCCTTCTTTCCTTGCTTTGTTCCGTAGATTTCGGAAACTATCTCGTTATCATCCCGGAGAAGCCGGAATTCCTTCTCGAATGCTTTCTTCAATTCATCCCACGTAGTTACACTGGTTTTATCCAAGTCTGCATACCAGTCAATAGCCACTCCTCGCAGTGTGGCGGGGAACTGCTTCATCCATTCACCCTGGTCAGTCACCCCGTTGGCTGTCCAGATGGTTTCGCATGTACGGCAATGCCGTGCGGGATCATCTTTGCTATCCCCATTGAATTTGGGTAACTTCTGTTTGGTCGCCATTGATGGAAATCGTCTACTTGGAGGTGGTTGTGGCTGTGTCTGCCCTCCGGTGCTGCTCCCTCCGATGCCGCTGATGCCTCCTGTGGTGGTGACCAAAGGTACGGTGTTCTGCCTTGTACCTACCGTGCGGTTACTTCCTCCGATGCCGCTGATGTCTCCTGTGGTGGTGACCGAAGGTACGGTGTTCTGCCTTATACCTACCGTGCGGTTAACTTCCCCTTCGTCGTGACCCGTGCCAGGCTCCCTTCGGTGATCCTCCCTTTGTGGCGTGAGAGATAAGTTTTTGAACCGATCTCGAGTCTCTTCAACTAGTTCTCTCTGTAACCTAGTTTCCTCCAGAAACTCTTCAAGGCTTCTCGCTCTACCGTAGTCTGGCGACGCGTAGAAATTCCCCTCGGCTTTTGCACCTTCCGTGACACCTCCTTGGTTCCCTTCGGGCAACCCTTCGGCAGGTCGTCCTTCGGCAAGTTGCCTCAGCCTCCGTCTACGTTCTACACGTTGTTCCAGAATCAAAGCCTTCTGCGCAGCCTCCCACTCGTCGGTTTCTAATTTCTTATTTCTGTCTTTATTCAGTAAATTGGGCATTAATTGTGATACAATTTCATGTTTCTCAACACATAAATCAAAACACAACACGTCTTTATTAATTCATTCTTTTGTATACAATCAACATAATTCTTCTGCTTCTAATAGTGTTCTTTATTTCTCTCCTTTCACAATTTAAGGATTATTTGTCCTTCGTCGGTCTTCCCTACGTCCGTCATCCTGGCGCTCATGAAATTCTCGTAAAATTTGTTGTCGTCGGTTCTCCGGGTTTACTTCACCAACGGGTAGGCCCATTGTGTTTGTGCTTCATCCGTGTCTTCCGTTCCTGAGTTCGTCTTGGCAACGGCGCCAAATGTTTACCTCACTGGGTAAACAGGAAGAATACAGAAACTGAACAGTAATGCACAATGCAAATACAAGAGAAGTACCAGAATAAGCTTGCCATTAATGTCAAGAGATGTTCATATTATATTAGTCGTCAATATTACATGTCCTCCAACACCCGGAGGTGGTACAATATATGACAGCCGAAGGGGTGCGACACAACCGTCGTGACTCCAACTACCTACCCGTCGGCTAACTAACTGACCGCCGTAACTCATTATTACCGACGACAACATAAACATAATATACCAACATAACATAATGATTATTCCGGGCAACAACGATATCTTTCTACCCAAAAGCTAAAACAGGGAGGTCCAATGGCTAAACCAACTAGATAGATGACACAACACCACAAGTCCCTCTTGGAACGAGTTTGCCGATCAGACCTCACTGAGCAGGAAAAGGACAACATCTGGGATGCTGGCAATAGAGTGCTGAGGAAGAATTTCATTGCCACTCCCGAATGGAAGTGTATTCTTGACTTGATTAAGTGCTGACTAACTAGAGTCAACTGGGAATTGGACATCACCGTAGGGATGATCGATCTTATGGTTGAACTTAGCATAGGGAGAGTTTACAATTGGAAGGGCATGTTATCCGAGAGGATCCAAGAGATTTTGTACTTGAACATGTCATCAGAGCCCTTCTTGATGCTATTCACATCCAAATGCCCTTGGATAAGTGAGGAAGACTTCAACTTGTAGGGTAGTTGGACACCTCTTGGCAGTCAAATTCTACTAGGGAAACCTAGGAGTACAAGTGGTCGGGGAAGAGACAACACAAACAACCATGCCACCTGAGAGGAAGAAAAGGAAGTAGAGGGATGATTCGGGGAGTGAGGACAACTATGAGGCCATCGAGCTATCTTCATTGATTGAGACAAGTACAAAGGAGGTCTCACTTGTAGCTGAGGCATATTCTTTGGAGGATGTGGAGGAGTCAATCCTTGGAGAGGATGCCTAGTTAGCATTACTATTTGTAGCCCATTGCCAACAGTTCCATTACCCGTCATATCCCCATCGCTAGCAGTGTCATTGGTGACAGTCCTACCTCCACTAGTTGTGCCACTATTGGCCATAGTTTCACGGCTTGTTGTGGTACCACTAGTGCTAGCAGTGCTACCATCACCACCTGCGGTACCATAACTTTTGTGGAAGGCACTATAGTGGTTGACAAAGCCACCAAGATTGATGATTGGTTAGGCATGTTGGGGGTACCAGTGGATGCCCCTCTAGTAGAGTTGCTAGGACTACTAATCAAGGGTGTTCAAACTCACGAGGTAGAGCTTAAGGTTGTTGCGACAGTTGATGCTCAATCGGGCCCTTTAGAGCATTCACAACTTTAGCCACATATAGAGGTCGCCATAGACAACTCAGCCATCTACAAAAGTGGTCATGGAACCAACATTGGTTATATTCCCATAGCCACATCTAGAGGCTCTCCCATTACCTACAGCCAAACCCACAAGAGAGGAGTAGTTGTTGTCCAATGAGGTTGAATTAGAGGGGATCTTTATATGGCTGATTGAATCCATATGACCCTATTGGTACAATACAATGTTATATTGGAGAACTCCAATCTATGGCTAAGTTTATGGATGCTGTCGGGGACATTTCTTGCCACCTTGACATTGGCCATGATGCATTGGTAGCACACGAGGCAGAAAGGATTCTAGTGTTCATGCAGGTTGGGTGTGAGGGAGAATTTTTTAGATGCTTTATATCAGAAGGATGGCCGGTTTTAGAGACACCCGAGATGTTGGTTGCCTTGCACCCACATAGACCCACAGTTGGAGGGAGACATGGCCAAGTGCTGAAAGCACTTCATGGCATGGAGATGAGCTATAGAGACATCTTCTCTGTTTGCACCGACAAATGGCTTCGATTGAGGAGCCACACAGTTGAGAGATCAAGTCTTCGACAGGCTGAGACTTTCCAAGCAGAGTTGTCTGATCATATTTGAAAGTCTCAAGAGTAGATGGCTCAGATCACAATAGTAGGGCATGCACAAGTGAAAGCCCTTGAAAGCCAAAACCATATGAGGATGTGCTAGTGTAGCTGCAAAATTCATTCACAACTTAATATATTTTACATATGAATAAATATTTAGTATGGATTTTAAATAAATTGGTTTTTGGTAATAATATCTGGCTACAAGTAAGTAATATTACTGTTGGGATTAATGGCAGCTTATATCAATAGTTTTTTTCATTATTAAGGTTTTCTTTCAGAATTTAGCACCTACAAATTGATTGGATTAATTCAATGTTGCGAACTGCAAAGACCTGAGCCAAAATCTATGTCAAAGTTTTCCCCCTTTTTTAATTTTTAATGGTTAGGCATTTTATCAAACATTTTATCTGAAATTTCTTGTGAGGAGTTTCTTACTCTAATTGATTTGACTATATGCTGAATGGTTTGAAAATAAATTGCATTACATAAACATTTCAATCATTCACAATACATTATTACATAAACGTGCATATGATTGAAATAATGAATGGACATTTGATAGTTTGCTGTTAACAAAGTACAGAGATAGAAAAGACTTATTTCTGACCTTTTTCAGCAGATAAAAACAATTACATCTGATATGTGAATTCTCGGAACTCCACAAAGAACAGCTCCTAACTCATGCCATCAATTTTAAGGTCTACAAAGAGTCCAACGAACTCCAAAAAGAAAACATTGGTATTGGAATGCCCTCATGTCCTCCCACTGGAACTGTTCGACCAGCAGATTGGAGTTTAAACTCACAATACAACTCTGAAATAATGTGTTGGCTGGACTAAGGTGGTATTTCCTGTTCTAAAACCCCAAACGCCACAAGGAGAGAAGCAACTGCAAAAAAACTCATGACCTGCACAATATACTCATGCCCAACTCAATATGTAAATGGCAGCTAGAAATGGGAGCTGTAATTGTTCCACAAGAATGATATCACACGCCCAAACTAATTGACACTGTAGCAGCCAATAATGAAACCTCAATTGCCCAATGCAATCTCTTTTGCCCAACAATTGTTAAAATGTGTTCTTTAATTTCTTTTGAATTCTGTAAATATTCTAATAATTTGTCTTTCCTACAGGACTTCACAAATTATAAATCTTCAATCTTTCAATCCATACATGAAACTTGCGTGGTTCTGCTTGCTGATTGGCTAGGGTAGATATCTTAGCACCAAAACCAATTGCCTTAATGTAATAGGCTGTCCCTATTTGCTACAATCTCTTCCCAAACAGACTTGAGGAATTTAGTCAAACAGTTGCCATGTATACACCATGTGTTCTGATTTTTCTTTCCAATGTAGAGGTTTGTGGTTTTGTTGATACCTGGTGCGTTTAATGTTTTTGGTGTCTTTTTTGCATATCATCATTTTAACAAACAGTTGCACACTAACTAATTGAAATAGAGTTCAAGTTACTATCACACCATTAACAGAAACCACTAATTAAACAATTCAGTTTTTCAATACCTTTCTAATCCACGGCTTCCTTAATAATCCAAACTCAATGAAAATATAGTCATTGCAAGGCCAATGGCTAACTCTCTCTTTGATCGACTGATAATAACAAGACAATAACAGGGAACTCCTATTTTTTTAGTACATATGCATATCATAGCTCTGAAAACTTATGATCTTAGATTTCAATTGCAATGAATAACTTTCGAACCTGGTTCACATGGCTGTTGTTGGATCATTAAGTAGACACTGGGAAGTTCACAACTGCTATGGACAGCCTGCTATCTTTCTTCACACACCACACACCAGCTAGGGTATTGAACGGCTGGTCAAGCTCCAGCCAGCGCCAGCCTTTCCTATCCTCCAGCGGCATCCCATACGCCTATCAGCACTCCAATGTACCACATCCTGTTGTCCACGGCTAAGCTCAGAAATTACGGCCTGTGTGCTGATCGTTGCTCCTCAAATAATCCCCGCTGAGTGATTCTCTGTGTAGGCCAGCACTTATGCTGTAGTTATCGTGAGAAATCTTCCCTCCAAAGTCGTGTCACCTGGGGTATCAACTACAGCGCTAAGTTTGGAATGACTGCGAATCACAAGACCTGCGTTTGGTCCCAGCTAGACTCTCTGTCTAAGCCATGTCTTCCATTAATGATCCTTCTTATGACTACGCACTACCAAGCTACCCAAAGCTGCGACAACCACTGAGTGAAGAGTGGTCTCCTGCGACAAACTGCGACAATGTACAGTCCAACTCTTGCCATCACTGGAACATTGTATCCCAACGGCACAAACTGAGCTACCAAGAATGACACCTATAGATTCCCTTTCCAATCAACTCAATCAACAATATAATCTCTGCTGTGATATACTTCTATTCAGCAAAATAAACTCTTACCAGTCACTTATACCCTGCGATTTCCCTTCCAGCTGTGTAATCGCAGTCCATATCAATGCCTACTTTCATTCAATGTCATTTGATTCTTAATTTCTCAGACTTGGTCCTTCACAGGTGTAAGAAATGTTACTTTTGAGGGATTTTGTCCTCAAAAGCCAAGAAAATCTCCAGATTACTCCAGAAACTCAAATTCCAAGAATACCCAATTTCCAAGATGTCACAATCAGCAAATAAAGCTCTTATTTTTAATTCCATTTGGGCATGATTCCCAATACACCATAAATGTGGGATAAAAGAATGTCATAATAAAATATTAATATCCCCTTATGCAATGAAAGTGAACTTTTAATTTTTCCCTTTAAACACTAGTTCCAACATTAAATAATCACTAAAGTTAAATATTTAAATTTAACTTTAAGAACTTTAATGTTAAACACCCAAATAATTAATGGCTCATTAATCTGGCCAACCTGATGAGACTTAAATGCACCAAAATGATGACATCCAAAAAATACTTCAAAAATTACCAGTCACTAAGCCACATCTGACTTACTATAAATGGTTATTATCTGGAAACCCTGTCAAAACACCTCCAATTGGCCTGAAACGGAAAACACCTAGGCCAAATCCTTCACTGATCCCTGCGAAGTCCTGGTTAGCCCTCGAGACCATGGCAAAACAGGCTAACGACCAATCTTCTGATGACTAGCTAAAATGGGGACATTACGGTCCGCCCCCCTTGAAATTGCTTGTAACCCCATGATTACTTGACTGAATCACACTGAAGCTGAGTATAATCCCAGGGACCTAAATCAATCCAGTAGGTACATAGCACCATCTACTCCGAGCTCTATGCTACCGATCACCTGTACCAATGGCGTCCCACGAACCACCACCAAAGGAAGTAATCAGGATCTGCATAAACTGAATCATCTCCCTAGGATACTGCTCAAAGCAAGTATCAAACTGGGAAATCGTGGTAGAGAATCCTGGAATATCAACACAGATTGTCACAGTCCTCACAACTGTTGAGATGTTGACCATAGTGTTAGCAAGGTCCTGTATCAAACTCTTCACCAAATCACTATGCTGATATTGTTCCACGCTGATCAGGATTGGTAAACCATCACACTCAGACTGCACTCTCACCTTCTGAAACCGCATAAAAGAAACATCATCAAAACTAGAACCAAATTTCCTAAGGGAGTAGAGATTATTCCCATGAGTTATACCCTGCCAGGAAAACTCAGGAATGTCCATATCAACAAACTTGCTGTCAATCATGATCTTGGGCAACCGTCAAAACACTCTACTAGTCAACATGGAAGTTAAAATTAACTGTACTATGCCCCAAGGATCCCCAAGAACTGTCAGCACAGATGACCATGAGTGCTCAAAACTGTAAGTATGCAGGTCTAAAACTACAGATTGCAACATCAAATTGATAAGAAACCAAATCCTAGTCAAAATTTCCCTCCAATCCACCTGCAATAGCTGTTGTAAAGGTCCCCAATATATTCTGAAATAGATGGTAGCAACAACAATACAACCACACTGTGTGTCCTTGTCACAAGGAGTAAATCCACCACGCTGGCGCTGCACTACTTTGTCACCCTCTACAGTCCAATCAAATCAATTCCCAAACACCTGCTTCTATAGGCAACTAGCTGGTGAAAACAAAGTGAGAGACTTGCCAAACTTGGTCTCAGCACCTGTCATCAGGAACATGTCATACCAGGGTGGTCCCAAATGCTGCATACTCGATTCACCTTTCCATGCCATCAGTGACAGTCAAATCCTGGATATGTGAGATAAAGGTAAATTGATGAGCACATCTCAAAATGCAGTTGAGATGAAACACTCCTGCCTGCACCAATGGGATATCAGAGTGATCATGTGTAATCCCCTCCATCCTGGCAACAACAAAAGATGGCTCACAACTCAATGTGGAAAGATCAACTCCATCAACATTATCAACATAAGAACCATCCAATCCTCCAAAGATGCCTGAGCCTGTGACCAAGTCCGAGTTGTTCGAGTCATCGACAGTCCAATCCACCCATAGTGGTCTCCTGCAAATATGAATGACACCCAACATAGGTGCATAAAAACAAATACCAACTCTTGTCAAGCTGCTGGTATAGATCAGAACAGCACCATGTAACCAATAAACCAGATCCAAAATGGAGAAACTGGTATCTCTACCACCCTAGGAAAGTAAGAACTCATCATTCTCCCATCCTCTAATTCCAAGATGGCAATCCCAATCTCTCTTATCCGTATCTATAGCCACTGCCCCCAAAATGCAACCTGATAAAATTCTGATCGGCATTGTGTTGATGTGTTTTTTATGCACATGCGAACACAAAATAAAATACCAAGGTATCTTATCCTCTCTTGAACAAAGTTTCCTCGAGTGCTGAAGATTTCGCCTAAGGATCAATTGAGGCAACTCCAAGGTTCTTGTATGTAGGGTCTCTACGTGTGGATAAGCTCTTGTGGTATGATGTGATTATGCTAGATTCACAAAGGGACTTACGTTTGATTGCTTGAACGTTTAATCTGCTGAAACTTGAGTGCTAACTACTCACTGAGAAATAAAGAAATATCAAAAGATACAAGGTTTAGAGAATCTAATTAAGACCTAGAATGTAAGAAGGTAGATGAACGACTAGGTGGAGTCCTACTGGTTTGGGTCTCACCATCAGGTTGAACAATCCGACACCAACTCAGTGCAATCTTCTAAGGGATGCTTCGAATATGTTCAAATCGTTACACCATCAGACACTAATCACCATTCAAGTTAATGCATGAACAATAGATGCATAACAATTCAAGATTAAGCTCATTCAATGCCAGTTGACCACGCAGGGTGCCCTTACAATTAGTAAGAGGTTAGTGGTATGGACTAGGTGGATTCCACACGAGTGCATTCAACAATTTTTCTCCATTCAATCTAATTATCTACCATGTAATATGAAGATTCAACAAGAAACCATGCACATTGCAAAGGGACAACATATTTCACCATATCTTCAATGAAAATGGAATCTTTTACAATTAAGGCAACAATTTCTTGCCTTCTCCTACTCTACTCTAACTTCTATTCTATTGACTATTAACTTATTGACTATTGGCTGTTCTAACCACTATTAACTAAATATTAACCTTTACAAATGAAGAGCCAAAGCTTTATATAGAGAGCTCTTTACATTTCAATGGCTCTGATTGATTTACAATCAATGGTTAGGATTTTCAAGATGAAAACCCTAATTAGGGTTTGTTACAACAAACTCCTCTAGCCAATGATAAAATTACATTCAATGCATGAGAACCAATAGGAAAAAGGGGTAAGTACATCGGAGTTTGTGCCTTCGTGCATAAGCGTGATTCATCGAATCTGGACATGCTGATGTGGACCTTTCTGATTGGAGGAACAGTGACTGGGATGCCACCTTGTCTTGTGTTTGTGCTTGGTCAAGGAACGTTGTATCTCTTGATATTCAATGTGATGATTATGAGAAGCTAACTTTGATTAACTCTTGTGAAACTATCTGCTTCTTCAACGTACCCTTGCACTGACCTTGGTTGATCCTCCTTCATCCTTGATGTGCTTGAGGAACGATGTACCTTTCCTTGGCTCTCCTGTGTTTGATGAGACTTCTTCTTGATTTTGCATAATGGTGATAGGAAGTCATGGTCAAGTCACTCCTTCTCTGGTAGCTCATATCGCCTTGAAATGTTTGTATGATTCCTCCTCTGATATTTTGTGATCTCTTAATGTGGTAGAATGAGGACCCTAAGGATAGCTTGTTCTATTGCTTGCAACTCCTTGAACACTTGAAGTCCTTCAACTTGGAAGCACTTTGAGTCCTCTCTCACTCATTTGAAGTGTCCTTGATGATGATAAAACTCGAAGAGGTCACCCTTGTCCTGGCCTGATCTTCCTCCAACTTGATTTTGTTGATCTGCAAAACAAACAAAAATGGTGTTAAGTACACATGATATATTCAATCTAACATGGTATTTCTCACTTCAAACCATCAACAAGAAGGCACTAGGATCAATTTTGCTTTGGACCCTTTGGAAGGACAGGACCTATAATGAAAATTCGCTCTGGACCCTTTGGAAGGACAAGACCTATAATGAAAATTCGCTCTGGACCCTCTGGAAGGACATGACCTATAATGAAAATTCGCTTTGGACCCTCTGGAAGGTACAAGAGCGAAATTGGCTTTTCATGCTCAATTCATCCTTCATTTTACTTTTGCTTTGATCTTGGTCCATGCTAGTGTTGACGTGTATTTTGTACACTATCAAACACAGAATAAAATACCCAAGGGTACCTTATCCTCTCTTGAGTAAAGCCTCTGATTGCTGAAGATATCGTGAAAAAGGATCAATCAGGATGACTTCAAGGTTCTTGTATGTAGGGTCTCTACGTGTGGATAAGCTCTCTGTGGTATGATGTGATTTGCTGGAATCACAAGGGGACTTACATTTGATGCCTGAACTTCTGATTTGCTTTGAATATTGCTGGAACACAGGATCTTACTAACTTTGACTTGAAAAAAAAAGGAAAAAAGAGGAGGGCGAGGAAAGAATCTAATCCTAATACTAAGGAATGTAGGAGCAATGATTGATCTTTGATGAAACTCTAACTAGGTCTTGTTTTGACATCGCAGGGCCATCTCCACAAGGCTAGTGCGATCTTCGAAGGGAAGCTTTATGATGTTCAAATCA
Organism: Cryptomeria japonica; assembly: GCF_030272615.1. Lineage (NCBI taxonomy): Eukaryota > Viridiplantae > Streptophyta > Pinopsida > Cupressales > Cupressaceae > Cryptomeria > Cryptomeria japonica. The sequence continues at coordinate 6,873,122 of NC_081414.1, read as the reverse complement.
TCACTGCAGGCATAAACACCATCAGGTTGATGCATATCAATGAAGAAGCGACAATTGAAGTTAAGCTTAAGTTGAATGATTCCAGTTGACTACGCAAGGCAAGTCTGCAATCAACAAACTGCTAGTAGTATGGATATATGAATTTCACCATCAATCAAGCACATTTCTTCCACTCATCTAATAACATGAAATCAAACATGAGAAGTATAAAGACCATGCAAATTGTCGAATCGACCCATAAATTTCACCATTTCTTCAATGAAGTTACAAGTCTTTTACAACAACATCTTGGCAACAATCTTTGCCTTCTCTCTCTACTCTACTCTAATTGCTATTCTCTCTCTATCTTCTAACTGCTTCCAACTATTCCTAACTATTTCTCTAATTGCTTTCTAATTATCCTTTACAAATGAAATGCCAGGGCTTATATAGTGCCCTCAATACAATTAGATGGCTTAGATCAATTTGAGATCGATGGCCAAGATTTTACAATGAAAACCCTAATTAGGGTTTGTTACAACCATTACATAACATTTAATGCTTGACCAATGATAAAATTGTATTGCTTGGACACATGTCCTCTCTAGAAAATTCCACCAATGGATAGCTGGGGTAGGTACATCGGAGTTTGTGCCACCTTCCATGAGTTAGGTACATTGAATCTGGACATGCGGAGGTGGAACACACTGACTGGATGAGCGATGATTGGGATGCCACCTTGTCTGACACTTGTAACTTGGTAGATATTCAACTTAATGTTGTTGAGAAGCTAGCTTTAATTAATTCATCTGGAACTATTGGCTTCCTCAACGAACCCTTTGCTCTAACTTCTTGTGTCCTTGATGTGCAGGACGATTGTTGTACCTCGCCTTGGAATACTGGATTGGAAGAGGTCGCCCTTATCTTGATGATGCTGGATCGAAGAAGGTCGTCCTTGTCGATGCTAGGTTGGAGGAGGTCGCCCTTGTCAATGCTAGGCTGGATCGAAGAAGGTCGTCCTTGTCCTTGCTTGATCGTCCTTGTTCTGGCTTGATTTTCCTTGATGAGAGCCTTCCGACTTGTAGATCCTTCGAGTTTGGGAGTCACCATCTTGATACCTACACAACATTTCAAAATTAGTAATATATCTTGAAATCTAAAAATTAAACTTTAAAAGGAAGATTCAAGATTTTAATTTAGGAAACCTCATGATAAATCTTGAGTTATCATTTCCTAATTTAGGATTTTCAAAGCAAAATTTAAATCTTCAAAAATGGTGCCAAGGTGATTACGCCATACCTCCACTTGAGAATTAATTCTAGAAAAAGATGCAAAAATAAGGTGAATTCGCTAGGCAAAGTGTAGATCAAAGCTCCCTTTAGCAAAATGCGCCTCCTTTAGCTTGGAAAAGAACTCCATCTTCCACTAGCCTCTTCAAGATCTGGAAATTCGCCTTCAAATGTCTTCAAAAATCTGGAAATTATCCTCCAATCTAGCAAGAAATATGCCTCTCCCATAGCCTTCAAGATGAATTTCGCCTTCCTTAGTCTCCACACTTGGTAGAAATTCGCTCCACACAAGCTAGATTTCGCACTTCTTCTTTGCCCTTCCAAATCGCATTTGAAATGATGAGTGAATGATGGATTAAAATGTTTCAAAATACCCTTCTTATATAGGCGCTCATCTCTTTAATTGCCCATAGGCCGACTTAGAAAATAAGGCAAATAATAAACAAAACTTAAATAAAAAGGAGGCCGACTTTTTAAAAAAAAAACATTAAAATAGTATCCCCAAGTGCTCTCCCTTTTTATTTAATTTAATAATTAATTAATTTAAATGCCTTTGTAGTTAATAATTTCGATTTTTAAAAGGCTAAATTAATTAATTAAATACCTTATGCGCTATTTTTAAATGCCAATTTAATTTTTTAAAATATCTTAAGGTTTCATCGAAATTGGCATTTAATGTGTCATAGATGATATTGGCGCCTAGGCATGGCAAGATAATGGACATCAACAAGATCGCTCTGGTCCCTGGGAGAGGGACAGGAGCGCCCTTACACTTTAGCCTTGCAATTCTTGTTTTTCACGTTCAACACTTCATCCTGGACGTCCAAAATGGCATTTTACTTGAAACCTTGAGTTTGATCTATTCAATTTTTGGAACGAATGCTCCTTAGAACCATTTTCGCCCTGGTCCCTGGGAGAGGGACAGGAGCGATTTTGCATTTATAAGCTCACTTGTGTTTTGCTAGCTTCGAAAATTATCTTCAACGGATCGATTGGGTCTTCCTTCATGCCTTTGATGTCTCAATTTGTCCAAACAAGGTCAGGAATGTCTCCACTAAGCTTTTTCGTTCTGGACCCTTGGTGAGGGACATGAGCGATTCGCCGTGGACCCTTGGAGAGGGACAGGAGCGAAATTCGCTCTGGATCCTCAGTGAAGGACAGGAGCGAAATTTGACTTTTCGAACTCTCTATCAGGACAATTTTAATGGAATATAACATTTAAGTATAAGTTATACTTTAAGTTATATTCCATATATACTTTCAGGATGTTTGAGAGTGGTTTTAGACCTCCAGGAGTTATATTGGAAAATCTAGTTTTTTGAGGTTTTTCAGTTTCCAGACTTAGTCAAATTCAGGATCAGGACATTCCAGACTTAGCCAAATTTCAGGATCAAGACTTTCAAACTTAGCCCAAATTTCAGGACATTCCAGACTTAGCCAAATTTCAGAATCAAGACATCACTCAAGCCGGACTTGCTTATCCATGTGATCACCTGGGCGACACTCAAAGTGCAAAGGCTAGCTAACAAAACCCTAAAAGACCCAAAAACAAACCCTAAAAAGCAAAAAACATGGGTCCCCATTGGCAATGGGGCGATGTGTGAAAACGTCACAACAGCTAGGAAGGCATCCTAAGGGTCTCCTTGCTCAAACTTGGGATCAAAGCACAATCCTTGGCAAATTCGCTTGTGTACGCTTGGAAGGTACATACCCCTCTAGGAAAATTTGCTCTGGACCCTTTGGAAGGGTCAGGAGCGAAATTTGGATTTATTGTTCAAATTCCTAACATTTTGCGACTGCAATTCACTCAAATGTTTGTCTAAGGGTGTCAACCTTAACCAATGCCTTCGGAGTCTAGATTTGATGCAAAAAAGGAGGCTTTAAGAGATTTCGCTTGGGTGCCTTTGGAAGGTACATGACCTCAAAGAATTTCGCTCTGGACCCTTTGGAAGGGTCAGGAGCGAAATTTTGCTTTTTGCATAAATTCTCCACATTTCATCACATCACTTTGTTTGAATCCACTTCAAGAGCATGTACGAAACAAATCGCCTTCACTCAAGGCATAGAATCATGAATTTGATCCAAATAAGGGGCAAGAAGGTGCTCTTGGAGAAATTCGCTCTTGTCCCTTTGGAAGGGTCAAGAGCAAAATTCTTCTTTAAGCTTAAATTCCAAACTTCTCCATGATCCAAGTACATTCAACCCGCTTTCAATTTACTTTTCAAGGCATCAATACATTAAGCTTCTTCCAATCGCCATGGGAGCAAGGTTTATAGTCTAAACTTAGGCATAAAAGAGTCTTGTCCCTTTGGAAGGGTCAGGAGCGAATTTTTGCAATAATGCTCAAATTCTTGACTTTCTCTCCAAATTTCCAAGTCCAAGTTTGTCCAAGGCATCTCCAAGGGTGAATTCAAGCTAATTTCTTTCCAATTAATCATTCTAGAGTGAGATTTCATCCAAATTAGGAGGGCAAAGGGAGTTTAGGAGGAATTCGCTCCTGTACCTTTGGAAGGGTCAGGAGCGAATTTGAGGTTCTAGCTCAAATTCTCCACTTTTGCTCAAGTTTTCATGTTCAAGTTTCGACATCATGCTCCTCCTAATAGGTATACAAGTATATTTGCATCAAACAAGACCTTAAAAGTGCAAGAATCTAAGGTAATAATCCCTTTCTCAAGAAATTTGCTCTGGACCCTTTGGAAGGGTCAGGAGCGAATTTGACCTTTTAGTACAAATTTCTCTTCATCTTGTCAAATTTTCAAGTCTAGACTTGATCATTAGGCGTTTTCTAAGAATAAATAGGTCAGTTTAATACCAATCAACGCCTAGAGTACTAGAACTTCATCATCCATTGACTTGACCAACTCAAACCTTCAAAGGGAAAATCCTTGACAAAACTTACTCACATATCCTCATTCACTTCCTTGACTAAATGACATGGGTCTTAGAGGCATGGCCACCCTTGGATTTTCACTTAGACTCATGGCAAGGTACAAAGATTCCCTTACTCTCCCCAAAAACAAGTCCCCAGGCCTAACCAAGAGGAAGCTTTCAATAGAGACCCTGACCTGGACCACCTACTGACCCACTTCAATTCAAGCAGACTCTCCTATCCTAATGAGCTCTCTAGAAACTCCTTAATGCAAAGATTAATAGCACAAACCTAAAAGACTAAGCTAAGAAAACTAACCTAGAAAGCAAAAAGCATGGGTCCCCATTTGCAATGGGGCGATGTGTGAACATGTCACAACATATCGTAGGACAGCCGTCAATCTGTTAAAGATTGTAACTTCAGTAGAAATCATGCCTGTCGTATTTATGAAATTCTCGAGCTCTTCATTCGTGTTCGGTTTGCTTCATAAATAGTTGCAAGTGTATCGGTTTCATCCTTCTTCTATCGGACTCTTCGTAGCTGTCTCCGTCTCTGCTTAGCTGGAAAAACGTTTCTTTTCCTCCACCGAAGTTCTTTGACTCGTGGTGTTGTCAGTGTATAATTGCTATCTTTCGTGATGCTTGGCTTCCCGTCTTCCTCTTCTTCGTGAGCTTTATCATGTCTTGGTGTATGCTATTTATTTAGATGCCAAGGGCCATTTAGAAGGGATTGACATTCTGTTCTAATGTTCTCTGATAAAAGTCTCTGAACTTGGGTGCTGTGATCTTACATTTTCTCTAGTCCTTCAAGATAATTATCTACGTTTAGCTATGTTCATTGCTGTGTGAAGATTTGTTCTATTAGCATCTTCTTTAACCTTATTTTGTAAGGAGTTTTCTGATAATCATCTTCTATTTGAGGATCATCAATCATTGTTAAATGATTGGCTACTAAGTGTGAGAGTTATGTACTTATTTTGAGCATTCAATAAAATCTATTTTTGGTGTGGCTAGGTTTTTCACCCTCAGGTGGAGGGTTTTCCCAGGATAATTTGTTGTGTTTCTTGTTCTCTTAAGCTTTCTTAGTTTCCATTATTTGAGTTTGTAGCTTTCTGGTTCTATTTTTAACACAATCAATGAAATAGGAGGTAAAACCCATGAGGAAGTTGCTGGAATACTATAGCTAACATACTCCTCTCCAAATTGTAAACCGAAATCATCTGGAAAGGTGCTGAAGTCCTGTTGTGTCATTTCATACTTATAGATTTCCTCAATTCTCTCAATGATCTGTATGATATCCAAGGTTCTTACATCATACTCATTGTTCACCGATGGAACAACAATGGTTTTCTCTGCTTTGTGTAAGGAAGAATGGGCCATGCTCAACTGTAAGCAGAGATTATCAATTTCTTCCTCCTTACTTCTCAAAGCATCTGAATAGATCTCAACTAGGTTGAGAAGGTGAGCACGATCTAAAAGAAGGTGCAAATAGTTTGTCTTCATTGTTCTCATACCTTCTTTGATCATCAGCAAGCTGTCAAGAGAAGAATTTGCTTCAATTCCCTTTTGTCTCCTCTCCAACTAAATCATCCAAAGGTAATTTTCAACCAGCTTGTGCATCTCATCATGATGGGATAAGACTGCCACAATCCCATCCTCATTCACCTTCAACTGATTCCACAAACTGTGCGGACTGTGAAGTATATGAACAACTTCCGCTTCGCATGAAGAGGCACCTGATTGTGACTGAATTTCTTCATCTAAAAAGTCATGTATGCTCAAGTTATGCTCCCGAATCAGCTCAGTACTAATTCCTCCTGTAGAAATATCCTCAATACCCTGATTAGGTGCCTCTATACAAGTGGGTTTAGTTTGATCCATGGTCTCATCTTCCCACTTAGTTGATTGACTGATAGATGGCATGCTCTCATCGTGAAGTTTTTCTGGAGCAGTAACATGATCATTAGTGGCCTCCTCAAAGGAGTTTCCCTCTTCCACTGTTTTATCAATGAAAATCTGCACATCTCCAATGAAGAGTTTTGAAAACTCCTCTCCTGTAGTGTTTGACTCAAACTCAATAAATTCCCCCTCAACTGAATGGCAGTCATTATCCTTTTTACTTTCCTCAGGCATAGAAATATATGTATTCAAAGTTGTGGCTTTCTTCTCAACATCTGGATCGATTCTCCCTTGAAGAGGAGGTGATATTTGTAAACCCCAAATGATCAATTCTTTTGAAGTCAGCTGCTCCCTGAATTTCTCAATCTTCAGCTCAATCAAACTTCTTGAGAGGTCATAGGCAGCAGCTGAAACATGCAGCTCTCTTCTCCAAATGTCTAGCAAATCAGATTGCAACTGCATATAAACATCATCATTTTCATCTAAGATCATGGACAAGATGTCAAACATATTTGACTTTACCTTTCAACAATGAAACAATTAAACATTTGTAAAATCAACTTATCACATTGGAGATCCAACATAATGACAAATGATCTGATGTTTGCCATAATTTCTAAAATTTTAGCCCTCTTACCAAAGGTAGGGGCTTTGACATCCTGTAACCCATGTAGACTCTCCACAATCAGCTGTAGAACCTCCTTCAGTATGTCATAATTATAGGGAACTTTAGGAGCTAATAAACGGGCTAACGAGCAATCTTCTGATGATTAGCTAAAATGGGGACATTACACTTAAGGTTTTTGTCCTAGGGTTTGCTCAAGCAAGAAGCTCAAATGCATGCATTGATGAAATCAGGGCAATGAGGCACCATAGGAACCATATATTGCGGGAGGGCAGAGTGCCAAAGCTGAAAAGAAGACCTACTTGAACCACCCTTCTCCCATCTCTGATAGGCGGCCTCTCAGAGGGTCTTCGACTGAACGTGGAGATCTAGATCAAAAACATCTTCAAACCTGTCCGCAACGACAACAGTGTCTTTGACAGGGCCTTTTGCTTTCGCTTTAGTGAATGGACACTCAGACTTCAGAGGCATGACATGGGTTTGCTCAAGCAAGAAGCTCAAATGCATGCATTGATGAAATCAGGGCAATGAGGCACCATAGGAACCATATATTGCGGGAGGCTAGAGTGCCAAAGCTGAAAAGAAGACCTACTTGAACCACCCTTCTCCCATCTCGGATAGGCGGCCTCTCGGAGGGTCTTCAACCGAACGCGGAGAACTGGATCAAAAACATCTTCAAACCTGTCCGCAACGACAGCAGTGTCTTTGACAGGGCCTTTTGCTTTCGCTTTAGTGAATGGACACTCAGACTTCAGAGGCATGACATGGGCAGCAAAAGACGCATCTCGGAAAATGTCCACATACTGGCCAGCGAAAGAGGTACTAGAAGCTCCTGCATATGATGCCATTCTACTGTGTTTTCTCAGAATTTACACTCTAGATGCTAGGAGAACTTTGCTCTTGTTTTATTTTGCTGTTGCCTGTGCAATTTATCTTTGATAAAACCTATTCATGAGGATGGGACCCTTGAAAATCGTGCTGAATGGTATGTTAACCGAGAGTTAACTTGATGAAGTGGCCAACTCGCACATACGTGCGGAATTAATTCGTGTGCTGCGCTCATTACTGCCAACTCACTGGATAGTGAGGCCATCATGCCTTTTAGCGCTGCCGTTTGAAAACTTTCTTTACTGGCCAGTATGACATTCTTGGTAGAAGGGCTCCTTGATCTATACATATTTATGAAGGCCTGCCGAACATGTATACGCAAGAGATTACTTAAGATTTGTTGCAAAAGGAAATATCACAAATTGGTGCATGGCGACAACTCGTGATTTGCACATCCTCCGAAAAGATTGCGCAAGAGGGATGATTAAAGGCTAATCTGTGTGTAAATAAACACCATTAATGCCAACTCGCGTTAATGAATGAGCCATGGATATAGCTCTAGGTGTAAGCTTTCTATAAATACCGCTTGAGAAAGTAGTTTTGGTCATACTGAAAATTAAGCCTCAGTGGTTTAGGATAGGAGTAAGCAGTTGCTTAGGATAGGAGTAATGGATACTCCCATTAGACTAGTGAGCACAGGTAATCAAGTCGCTTTGTTAGGAAACATTTGGGATCGTCTGCAAAGGATGACGACCCATAGCAACCCCGTAGTTATAGCTGCTATCAAATGGGTCTTGGGAGAAGATTTCGTAGGTTTTGAAGACCAATCTTGTGTAAACACAGAATCACCTTCTGCTTTGTTGCCTCTGTGCTGGATATTGCTTTGCCCAAAAACCTTATTATGCAGCTTATGGACTTGCTTTTTCATGAGAGGTATTTGGGTGGGTTAGATGAGGTGATTGCCTATATAGACCCCATTATGGGCATCCCTATGGCGTCAGACTTGAGGCGTTACATTGATGACGACGAGGTAGTCCCATGGTTGCCCTTGGTCTCTGGTTTCAAAACCATGTCAATAACGACACACCGCTACCGAGCTTGGCAAGCAGCCGACTTTTTGCTAAAGATACACATCCTTGTTGACACAGATGGGGAGGTAACGTGGTACTCAAATTTTTTGGGACTACATTTTCTCGAGAATCTTGACTCTTGAGTACCCTCCTATCCTCCAAGTGGTTCTGCGCTTCTTGGACTCCGACTCAGATTTTAGGGACGAAGAGGAGCTTGAAGAAGACAACGACGTCGACGAAGAGGAGCTCGAAGAAGAAGATGACGACGACGAATAATCAAGCCTTTCCTGTGCAACAACCTTTTCCTTCTCTTTTTGCATTTTGTTCAAATGATATAATTGCCTAAGAGCCTCTTTTGAATGCAAATATGTAAATAAACCGTATATAATATAAAAGACAGTTTGTTTTTGGTTTATCATGGCTTCTTTGACTCAAAATGCTTGTCAATTCTTGCTTTTGCTTTTTCTTGGGTCCTGTTGACGTGTATTTTGTACACTATCAAACACAGAATAAAATACCCAAGGGTACCTTATCCTCTCTTGAATAAAGCCTCCGAATGCTGAAGATGTCGCGAAAAGGATCAATCGGGATGACTTCAAGGTTCTTGTATGTAGGGTCTCTATTTGTGGATAAGCTCTCTGTGGTATGATGTGATTTGCTGGAATCACAAGGGGACTTACACTTGATGATTGAACTTCTGATTTGCTTTGAATATTGCTGGAACACAGGATTTCACTAGCTTTGATTGAAAAAAGGAAAAAGGACGAGGGCGAGGAAAGGATCTAATCCTAACACTCAGAATGTAGGAGCAATGATTGATCTTTGATGAAATTCTAACTAGGTCTTGTTTTGACATCGCAGGACCATCTCCACAAGGCTAGTGCGATCTTCGAAGGAAAGCTTTATGATGTTCAAATCATCACTGCAGGCATAGACACCATCACGCTGATGCATATCAATGAAGCGATAATTGAAGTTAGGCTTAAGCTGAACGATTCCAGTTGACTACACAAGGCAAGTCTGCAATCAACAAACTGCTAGTAGTATGGATATACGAATTCCACCATCAATCAAGCACATTTCTTCCACTCATTTATTAACATGAAATCAAATATGAGAAGTATAAAGACCATGCAAATTGTCGAATCGACCCATAAATTTCACCATTTCTTCAATGAAGTTACAAGTCTTTTACAACAACATCTTGGCAACAATCTTTGCCTTCTCTCTCTACTCTACTCTAATTGCTATTCTAATACTTCCAACTGCTTACTAACTCCCTCTAACTATTCTAACTATTGCCTTTACAAAATGAAATGCCAGGGCTTATATAGTGCCCTCAATACAATTCGATGGCTTAGATCAATTCGAGATCAATGGCCAAGATTCAACAATGAAAACCCTAATTAGGGTTTGTTACAACCATTACATAACATTTAATGCTTGACCAATGATAAAATTGTATTGCTCGGACACATGTCCTCTCTAGAAAATTCCACCAATGGATAGCTGGGGTAGGTACATCGGAGTTTGTGCCACCTTCCATGAGTTAGGTACATTGAATCTGGACATGCTGAGGTGGATCACACTGATTGGAGAAGTGATGACTAGGATGCCACCTCGTCTGACACTTGTAACTTGGTAGATATTCAAATTGATGTTGTTGAGAAGCTAGCTTTAATTAATTCATCTGGAACTATCTGCTTCTTCAATGAACCCTTGTTCTAACTTCTTGTGTCCTTGATTTGCAGGATGATGATGTACCTCGCCCTTGAATACTGGATTGGAGAAGTCACCCTTGATGACGTTAGTCCAAAGAAGGCCGTCCTTGTCGATGCTAGACTGGAGGAGGTCGCCCTTGTCCTTGATGAGACCGTCCTTGAGGAGACCGTCCTTGATCTGGCTTGATTTTCCTTGAGAAGAGTCTTTCGACTTGTAGATCTTTCGAGCTTGGGAGTCGCCATCTTGATACCTACACAACATTTCACAATTAATGATATATCTTGAAATCTAAAAATTAAACTTTAAAAGGAAGATTCAAGATTTTAATTTAGGAAACCTCATGATAAATCTTGAGTTATCATTTCCTAATTTAGGATTTTCAAAGCAAAATTTAAATCTTCAAAAAATGGTGCCAAGGTGATTACGCCATACCTCCACTTGGGAATTAACTCTAAGAAATGATGCAAAAATAGGAGAATTCGCTAGGCAAGATGTAGATCAAGACTCCCTTTAGCAAAATGCGCCCCCTTTAGCTTGGAAAAGAACTCCATCTTCCACTAGCTTCTTCAACACCTTCAAAACATCTGGAATTTATCCTCCAATCTAGCAAGAAATACGCCTCTCCAATAGCCTTCAAGATGAATTTCACACCTCCTTCCTTGCTTCTCCAAATCGCACTTGTGTGAATGAATGAATGATGGATTAAAATCGCTCAACACACCTCTCTTATATGGGGGCTCATCCTTTCATTTCCCATAGGCCGACTTGAAAAATAGGCCAAAAGATAAATAAGAATTAAATAAAAGGAGAGGCCGACTTGAAAAATAACATTAAATAATACCCCAAGCGCTCCCATTTTATTTTAAAATAATAATAATTAATTTTAAATGCCTTTATAATTAAAAAATTCGATTTTTAGGCTCAAACTTAATTATTAAATGTTAGGCGCACTTATTAAATGTCAATTTAATTTCAAAATATTTCAAGGTTTTATTGAATTTGGCATTTAATGCAATTTGAAGGATATTGGCGCCCAAGCATGGGAAAATAATAGATATCAACAAGATCGCTCTGGTCCCTTGGAGAGGGACAGGAGCGCCTATACCTTTTGGACCTCACACTTCTTGTTTTTTACGTCCAAGACCTCATTTTTGACGTCCAAGATGGCATTTTTACTTAGAATTTTGAGTTCAATTTATTCGATCTTTGAAATGAGTGCACTTTAAAGCATTTTCGCCGTGGTCCCTTGGTGAGGGACAGGAGCGATTTCATCTTTTGTCCTTGGTCTTTGTCCTTTAGATCGCCAAATCAAGTTTGGAGGTAAGCAATGACCCTCGTTGTTCGTTCTATGCATGTCCAACTTGCTTTCCAAGACAAAAATGTGCCTTCCAAAGACTTTCGCCCTGGTCCTTGAGTGAAGGACAGGAGCGCCATTTAGTTGTTTGTGCAAATTCTTGATCTCATCGTCCTTGAATTACCTTGAAGGCACAAAACATGCTTTCTCCATTTTATCTTAAGTCGTGAAAATGAGAAATGGTATTTCAATCGTTAGGCTATTAGGCATATTGAACATTTCGCTCTGGTCCCTTGGAGAGGGACAGGAGTGCCCTAGCCCTTTTTCATTAACTTGATGGCCTTTGTTACTTCATTCCTCCGTGAAACCTTTTAAACATCATTTTGACCTTGCGTCTTGACTTGGATTCATCCGAATTTGGAGAGGAAGGTTAGCTAATGAGTTTTTCGCCCTGGTCCCTGGGAGAGGGACAGGAGCGATTTTGCATTTATAAGCTCACTTGTGTTTTGCTAGCTTCGAAAATTATCTTCAACGGATTGATTGCGTCTTCCTTCACCCACATCAAACGCGAAACTTGCCTTCCTTTTGCCAAAAACTTGTCTTGAGGGAAAATCGCTCTGGTCCCTTGGAGAGGGACAGGAGCGCCCTGGCCTTTATGAGCTCATTGATGCCTTGTTCACTTTCAAAACTATCTTCAATGGGTTGATTACATCCTCCTTCATGCCTTTGATGTCTCAATTTGTCCAAACAAGGTCAGGAATGACTCCACTAAGCTTTTTCGCTCTGGACCCTTGGTGAGGGACATGAGCGATTCGCCTTGGACCCTTGGAGAGGGACAGGAGCGCTTTTCGCTCTGGATCCTCAGTGAAGGACAGGAGCGAAATTTGACTTTTTGAACTCTCCATGAGGATAATTTTTATGGAATATAACATTGACATTTCCTTCTATCTTTCTTCTTTCTTATACTTTAAGTTATATTCCATATATACTTTCAGGATGTTTGAGAGTGGTTTCAGACCTCCAGGAGTTATATTGCAAAATCTAGTTTTTTGAGGTTTTTCAGTTTCCAAACTTAGCCAAATTTCAGGATCAGGACATTCCAGACTTAGCCAAATTTCAGGATTAGGACTTCACTCAAGCCAGACTTGCTATCCTATTGATCTCCCCGACAACACTTAAAATGCAAAGGCTAACTAACAAAACCCTAAAAGACCAAAAAACAAACCCTAAAAAGCAAGGGTCCCCATTTGCAATGGGGCGATGTGTGAAAACGTCACAACAGGTCCAAAAGCAACTCAGAACTTAAACACTAAAAGAATTAACCGCGAACAAAAGGGGCTTCCGAGCAAGCCGAAAACACTCTATTTACAATATTTACATGTAAAAACAAGGGAGAGCCTAATGAAAAGCTTTGAGATGGATCCCATTGACTGGGATCTCCAATAGATCGCCTTGTGAGGTCTCCAACACGAAAGCGTTAAAACCTTTGCACTCAAAAATGTGGAACGGGCCTTCCCACAAGTTGTCAAACTTGGCGTGGTGTCTTGCCTTAGCATCGTGTTCATTATACTTTAGGAAGAGATCCCCCTGTTTAAAACTAGGGTCCGAACTTTTTCTGTCGAACCATTTTTTCACGATTTGCTGGCGATTTTGGAGGGATTCAAAAGACGCCTCTCTTTCTTCTTGCAATTCCAAGAGATCCGCCAACCTTACTTCCATAGGCTCCTTTTCTTCCATCTCAAGGGATTTTAGAAGCTACAGGGCTGGAATCTCTAGCGAGATCGAGAAAAAAGCTTCTTTTGCGTATACAAGCTTGTATGGAGAGTTCTTTAGCACTTGTTTGGGAGTTACTCGGTCCACCCAAAGCGCACTCCTTAAATGGCATTGCCATTCTCTCTTATATTTGGCCCCGATTCTTTTGATGAGTCTGATCAGATTTTTGTTAGTTGACTTAGCTAGACCATTTCCCTGCGGGTAATAATTAGAAGAAGTCTTAATATAAATATGTTGGCTGAGAGCAAACTGGGTTACTCTAGAGCCAGTGAATGCCATAGCATTATCTGATATTATGGTCCTCGGCGGACGAAACCTTGTAACTAGCTCCTCTAAGAAGCTCAAAATCTCAGTTTCTGTTGCGTTCTTCAGCGGCACTGCTTCTGTCCATCGTGTGAAATAGTCTGTTGCAGTGAGGATCCACTTGTGGCCAGCAAAAGATGGTGGATTGATCATACCTATAAAGTCCAATCCCCACTGGGCGAAAGGCTCATCAACCATTATAGGCCTAAGCTGCATAGCTGCATTTCCGTGTTTTTCGACGTAGAACTGGCATTCTTTGCATTTTCGTACAAGGGTGTGTGCATCCTTAAACAATGAGGGCCAATAATAGCCTGCGTAGGTGATTTTCATTACAGTTGTTTTGGCCGAGAAATGACCTCCTGTGGGGCCGCTATGAAATTCATGCAAAATCCTTTCGGCTTGCTGTCTGTCTACACAATGGAGTAGAACCCTATCAAAGTTTCGCTTGAATAAGACACCTTCCAACAACCGATAGCCGCTGTTTTGCAACCTGTAGAATCTTTTCTTTTCTGCGGGGAAGTTTGGAGGAAAACTTCCAGTTTGCATGAAATTTTTTCGATCAGCGATCCAACTTCTTTCCTTTGGTTCTATATGCATCAACAGTCTCGTCTTGAGCTTCTCCCAGATCCTCGAGTTCCTGAGCTAAGTATTCACAGAGACCCTTGCCTTGGATTATCTTGGTAGGCTTGACATCAATGTCATACTCAAGGATCTTGGTAATCCAATTGGCTCTCTTTTCTATGATTTCTCCTTCCATGATGTATTCACGGACTGCGAGATGAGCCACGTAGACAGTTGTCTTATTACAAGCAATGAAATGCTTGAACTTCTTCAAGCCTTTTACAATGGCGAATGCTTGTTTTTCAATAAATTTATACTTGACTTCATACGCTTTTAGCATTTTTGAATAGAAAGCAATTGGATGCTCCCCTGTGCCTTGTGTGTCCTTCTGTGTTAATACAACAACAATACTGAAACCACTAGCATAAACGTACATGAGGAAATCCTTTGACATATCCGGATTAACTAAGACGGGCAAATGAGATGGCCTCTTTAATCTTTTCAAAAGCTTCCTTGGCCTTTGGAGTTCATTTGAAATGCATATCCTTTTTAAGCATAAGGGTGATCGGTTTTACCATCCCAACAAAATCGGAAATGAATTGGCTAACGAAGTTGATCTTTCCCAAAAAAGGTTGAACACCCTTCTTGTTCACCAATAAGGAAAGCTCTTTGATAGCTTTCACACGATCTGGGTTGATCAACACTCCTTCTTTAGATACTACATGTCCCAACAACTTCCCTTGAGGCACACCAAAGATGCATTTCTTAGGGTTTAGAGAGATGCCAAACTCCAGGCACTTCTGGAAAACTAGCTCCAAATGGTCGAAGTGATCTTCTTTGTGCTTTGAAAAAACTGTCAAGTCATCGAGGTAAATAAGAATTATCTTTTTAATTAGCTCCCAGAAAGCTATATCCATGGCCCTCTGAAAAGTAGCACCAACATTAGATAACCCAAAAGGCATCTTTTGATAGGCGAACGTTCCCCATTTGGTGGTGAACGTGGTTTTATGCTGATCCTTTGGTTTGACAAGGACTTGGTTGTATCCGGAGAAGCCGTCGAGCATAGAAGACATTTCAGGCCCGACTATTGTATGTAGAATCTGCTCCATTGGAGGCAAAGGATAATGGTCCTTCAAGGATGCTTTATTCAGGTCCCGAAAATCTACACAAAGGTGGATATCTCCATTCTTTTTCCGGACTGGCACCGAGTTAGAAACCCAGGTGCTATGCGTAATCGGACATATAATCCGAGAGTCAATTAATTTTGGCAACTTTTGTGACATCAAGGATTCTATCTTTGGATTGACTAGATGTTGCTTTTGCCGGACAAGCTTTGCTCCTTCAGTCAGCTCAATTGTATGTTGGATTACCTTTGGATTGTACTGCCAAAGCTCGTCATACTACCATGCGAGTACCCCCATATATTCGTTGCCGAAATGGATTAGCCTGTCTCTATTGCATTGGGCAACATCTTTCCCTACCTTGAGCTTCCGATCATCCCGAATATGGAGTTTAGTGTAATCCTCTTTATTTGCTGTGAATTTCCTTTTATCATTTCTGGAATCTTCGTAGTCAAAAAGATTATCTAGTGTAATCAAGCCCTTCGGGAGTTTGTCTTTAATTGGATCACTTGGTCGCGGTATGCCTTGGCCACCTTAGGCTGCAATTGGATTGCAAACTCCCCGGATTGCTGGATGAATATAGCTATATGTTCATCGCTTTCAAAAACTTGCCAATGAGTGTCATTGTCGGGTATAGCAGGTCTGACAATTACCTAGATTGAATGCTTATTTTCTAATATTTCTGATGTGGGATCGAACTGGGATCCTATTGTGGCCATGCGATCAGCGGCTTCGTTTTTCTTCTAGGGAATCCTTTGAATGTTAAAAGCCTCAAAGCTCTCAATCAGGTCCCAAACTCTATGGCGGTATGAATGCATGCGGACATGCTTTGCAGTTGATATTCATCGGACTTGATGGATGACTAACTCTGAATCTTCCCAAACTCTCAGCTGCTTGACCCCATGGCGCTTTGCAAGACTTAAACCATGAACCAAACCTTCTTATTCTGCCTCGTTGTTAGAATGGGCAAACTGAAGATGGAAAGAGCTCAAGGTTTGTTCTCCGGAAGGCGAAGTGAGACAAATACCTGCTCCGGATCCGGTTTTACATCTTGCACCATCAAAGTGGAGGGTCCATAGTTTAGAGGTCAGGTCTTCTTTTTCTTTTTCTTTGTCTTGCAAGTCCTTTGACACTTTAGGAACTGGTGGATCTTCATCAAAAATCACATACTTTCCAATTCCAGTGGCATGGTAATTCCCGTAAGGATCTGCATCTATGAATTCATTCAGGAAAACCTCTTGGTTTGCGGATTGGTCTCTAGTTATCTCTTCATCTTCTAGTAATTCTACACATCTCATTTCTTCTCCCGAAATGGATGTGTGGGTAGCTTCAAAGTTTATCATAGCTTCATTAGCTATGTGTTTTGAATGAAGAGGCTCAGACAATATCTTCAACTCAACCCCATGCTTAGTCCTAAGGATGAGGTGAGACCAATCTAAAGAGAGATATCCTTCGACCTTCGTAGTGAAATCTCGGGACAAACAAAGGCTGAAAACAAGGGGAATATCAATGACTGCTACTTCTTGGGTTACTGTGATGCTAGGACAAGCGAATAAAGTGAGCGGAAGGCTTTTTATAATGCCTATAGTCTGGACTCTGTTTCCATCTAATTGCATAACTGCCCTACTTACAGGCGCATATTTTAAATTCATGACTTCCGCTAGTTGCTTAGGCATAATGGTAGTACTAGCGCTACAATCAATCATGAAGTTGTGGAGCAACTTATCTCCAACAATAAGAGTCAAAAAGAAAGGATCGCGTTTCGGCTTACCTTCCCTCATGTTAGCAGCAACTTCAAGGCATTCATTGGTAAGTACCACTGGGGTTCGTTATTGGTCTGCTGAAACAGGTCCATTGCTCTTTGTGTGTGGTTCATTTGTTGCTAACTCAGCAGAAAATTTTTCGGTTTCACCAAGTGCCTCCCACAAACGGTCTTTCTGTTCAGGATTGGTGAGGATATCCCATAGGGATACATTCGCGGGAGCTTTCTTCAATTGCTCCACTATGTCAAGAATTGTGGGAACAGGAGCCTTCGGCTGTTGTATCACAGGCTCTCAGGTAAACCAACGCTTGGAGCGGAGGTTATAATCAGATTGCACTTGTGGCATCTTGGCTGATGATGTGGAAGCATCATTTGTGAGGACAATCTCCTCTTCCTGCATCCATGAAAAGAGAGTGTGATCCGGAACGATCTCGACTTCTTGCTCTAAGGACATGCCCTGCATTTGAGCGGTAAGTGAAGCATTATCAATACCTGGAGAAGCACAGGCTCCAGTATCCTGGCTCATTCCTTGATTCCTTTGCTCAACCACTTTCTGTTGCAAGTTTCCTCTTGAACAATTTCGTGGCATATGAGTGTCATTGCAAGGGAAGCACCACGAATTGGTGTCATCCGTGAAGTTATTTTGGCCCACAACCAATTCTTTGCTGTTATTGGGAGGTAAAGTTTGCAAAGGGGTAGGCACAGGCACAAGTTGGTTGTTCGGTTGAATTTGATTAGCTTTCGCACCTCCTTAATATTGGTTTTTCTGGTAAGGGGGTCTTGTGCTTTGGTAATTTTGAAAAGGGTGTCTGGCGGGAGTCTGTCGCCTCTTAAGGTTGATAATCTCATTTGAAAAGGTTCTAAGAAATTTTTTCATATTGTTAACCTCTGCAGCTAGAGCGAAGGGAGTGGAAGTGCTTGCCTGCTGAGCATTGGGATAAACATACATAGATTGAGGGGCGGATGTGGTCAGAGGTGATGGCTAGGGCATTTGGCTTGTTAAGCCGGGAAAGACTAGCATTAGCGGTCTTGGTGGTGTTATGACCTTTTCCACACATCGCCCCATTGCAAATGGGGACCCCTTTTGTTTTTGCTTTTTAGGGTTTTTGTTAGAGCCTTGTGACCTTCTAGCATCAATATTGCCAAAGTTTGTCAGTTTTGAACGACCTGAGTTTTAAACATTATGAGTCAGTGTGTGCAAGTCATGGTTAGAATAGAGTCTAGACGTTGTCATTGTGTCTAGGAAGCCCAAAGGACAAAGATCGCAATTGATTTGAGCTAATTTTGACAACTTTCTATTTTTAGAAAGTTTTGCTTTTTCCTATTTTTTAGGAAGTTTTGTTTTTGACATTTTGAGTACGATCCCCGAAAAGGCTGTTTTAAAATTTTTTTTCCTATTTTTTAAGGGATCCTTGCTTTGGAAAGGGATCTAGGGTTTGTACTGTTGGCACTGAGATGAACTGAAAACAATCGTCAAAATCCTCCAAAATTTGAGTCTTGATCAAAAAGCTAATTTCCTAGATTTTAGGGACCCCAAGGAATTCAATGGATGAATGGAGTATAGTTTTCAAATTTCAAGATGATCCGACAAGAATTGCACAAGTTATGAAGATTTTAAAGTTTGATCCTTGGTTCCCAAACATTCACCAAGTCCACCCACTATGGTTCCACAATGAACAAGAAGGTGCAAGGAAGTGATGAAGTCCGCCATGCTAGTGAAAGGCTCTTAACTCCCCTCAAGTCCACCTTTGTATGAGATGCATCAAGTTAAGGAAAGGAGGAATTAGCAAGTGTTTGAAGAGCATGAATTTTACCAAGTCCGCCCTCCATGGTTCCTGTCCATGTTGAAGTCCGCATTGAAGATGGTGCATAGAATTAGCCAAGTCCGCCCTATGGAGAAGTGTTTGATGAGTCACGAAGGGAGCAAAGATGACAAACCCCGCCCTAGCTTGGGAAAGGTTCCAAAGTCAAGACAAGTTGGCCTAGCAAGCAGGCAATGTGGCATGAAGTTTATGAAGTCCGCTCTCCTTGGTTCCCAACATTCACCAAGCCCGCCCTTGATTGAGTATAAGGTGCATGAAGTTAAGAAAGTCTGCCATGTGGTAAGGGCAAAGACATGACTAAATCCGTCTTGAAGAAGATTGAATATGGTGCAAAGGTGTGATCAAGTCCACCCAATGGTTAAAGAGGCAACACGCAAAGAGGTGCAAAGGATTGACTAAGTCCGCCCCACATCAGCACTTCATCAACTTGGCGAAAGGAATGAAAGCTATGAAGTCCGCCATCATTGGGGAAAGAAAGTTGCCAAGTCCACCCCTATACTTGCAATATGGAAAGATTTTGCTCAACTCCGCCTTGGCTGGGAAAGAATTCCGCAAAGCCCACCCTACATTGATAAATCTGATCAGCAAAGTTTGGGTCATGAAATCAACCAAGTCCGCCCTCAAAGAAACATGCTAAATTTGGAGTAAAAGAATATTCCCTCATACTGTCAGCAAAGATCTTGATCAAGTTCGAACTAAGGCAAATTTAGAAAGTTTTTCAACATGGAAATTTGAAGATTAAGTTCGATTTGCAGACAGAAATTCAAAATAGAAACTTTCATTTTAGAAATCAGAACTTTCTTAAGTGATTCAACTCAACTCAAAATTCAAAATGGAAACTTTTTGAGTGATTCAAATCGAGCCTCATTAATTGAATGTCCAAGTTCGATGTATGAATGACAAATCAGAAACAAATTTTAGAAGATCTTCTGTGAAGAATTCGAACTCCAATACAAATACACTTCATTCTTTCATTTTTTCACAGGAAGTTCGAGTTTTGGATAGCAAGAGGAGAGAGTTTCTAAGAGGTTTTTGTAATGTCCCCACTTTAGTAGTTGACCAAGTGTATGTGCATTAGCCTATCTCTACATGGTCCGGAGGGCTAACAAGGGTTTAAGGGGATCCTGGAGTGTTTTGGCCCTAGTCATTTCTAGTTTGGGCCAAACAGAGTTGATTTACTTAGTTTCAGGCATACTTACTATTTTTAGTAAGTCAACAAGACACAACGGAGGTTAGTTTTGGTGATTGGATTCAATACTCCTCGGCGAGAGCTTTCCAACGAGCTATCACTCGCGCTATTCGGAGTCCGATTGCTAATATATTTTAATGCCTGAAGTGTTATTAAAGTAACATTTAATTTAATTGTAAAATATTAAAGTGTTACTTTAATATTTATTTTATGGGGATGTGTGCAAATCAAAGAGGCACCCAAGGGAGACATAAGTGAATATTTTAATATGTTTTATATTGCACATCTTTTATCCCACATTGCTCAAGTGAGTTGGGTCGTCCCTTGGAGAAAGAATAAAAGGAAGCTTTTGTGGCTTCATTCAGCATGTTGAATATGAGAAGAATTGGTATGTGTGAGTTGTAGATCCATTCTTGGCATTAGAGGACGTCTATCCTCTCTTGTGACTTTCTAGACGTCATTCCCCTGGGGTTTGGCCTTTGGAATCCATTGCTATTAGCTTCATTATCAGGCAGATTGGGTGCATTTCCAGCTACAGGCAAATTTAATGTTTGTTCATATCTTCTTCCCTACTTGTCCGATGCTTATGCCATTTTGAGGAGATGATTTTACGAAGATATTGGACCTATTGAAGACAAATTAATATTGCCGCAACACTATTCACGTGGGTACTATTCACGTGGGTACTATTCATGTCACTGTAGCAGCAAGATTGAAAATGATTGCTAGAGGATTATGTCAATAATGCTGGAATAATTAGTGAGTTGATAATCTGCCATGTATTTGATTTATTGATTCTGAAAATAACATCTTATCAGTAGTAGTTCAATCTTCAGTTTGCATATTTTTGTAGTTTCCTTCTTGTTCATGTTATGTGATTTCAAATCTATGCAAAGACATAAAAGCAAACAAGCATTTTATTTCCGAAGCCATAAGGGGTTTAAACATTAAACGGTGAAATAAGGAGTTGGCTGCAAACTGTTTGACCAAATTCCTATTAGCGGCTGGTTTAGTTTTTGGGCATTCTAGGGTGTCCATTACAGTGGTATCAGAGCTTGTTTTTCCTGCCATCCTGTGAGGGTTTCATGCGTCCAGCACATCAGTATTACTTGAGGAGAAACAGGTCAAACACAAACCTACAGAATTCACCAGAGATTGAAGAAGAGGGTGACTTTTTTTCAGCACCAGGCATGGGTGACAGAGATGGGGAAAGGGGAGAACCTAGCACTAGGGAGATGCTCAGTGATCTTGCTAGGGGTCAGAGGGAGCTCTAGGCTACATTGCAGCAGATGGCTATAGCATTTACACAACATTTGACGAGAGCATATCAAGGCAATAATGCCAACCGAGGTAATAATGGCAACCAAGGTAATAATACCAATCAGGGTAATAATGCTAATCAGGGAGGTGGACAGGGTAATGGAGGTAATGCAGACGCATCGGTTAACAGGGGAACCGGGACATATGCTAGAGCAGGTTCTTCTACTACGAGACCACTCATGCCACAGTTTCCTCCGAGACAGAATGATCAGAATAATGTCGGTCCTACACAGCAAGAGATTCAAGATATGATTATGGATGATTGGAGGGACTCTAGCCCCGAGTTACAGGCTGAGATGACATTCAGGGAATATATGGATGTTAGACTCAAGAATATGCGCATGAAAGGAAACCGACAACAGAATTATGAGATGAGGAAGAAGTTGGGAAAGTTGTCTATTCCATACTATGATGGTATAGGGAAGGCTTCAGCACGGACATGGGTCCAGAAATTAGATACTTATTTTCAGCTTAATCCCATGCTTGAGGAGGATGTGATTAAGTATGCTGCATTACACTTGGATGGGAGTGCACACGAGTGGTGGCACCATGGTATGGTCACATTGGGCCATAATCAGATAGACACATACGCAGAGTTCACTGAGAGGTTGATTGACAGGTTTGATACGAAGGATCCAAAACTCCATTTCAAGGAGTTAGCTCAGTTGAGATAGTGGGGTCCTATCGACAGTTACATCTCAGATTTCCAGAGACTATCAGTATTGGTTACAGACATTTCGGAAAGGAGGTTGATTGTACTGTTTGTGGATGGATTGTTAGAGCCTCTTCGTGGTTGGGTGAAGGGACATGATCCCCTCACATTGCAGGATGCCATTCGGAAGGCGAGAGATCTTGCACCTTACGCTTCTAGGAGTAAGTTCACTCCTAAGGATCCACACTTCAAGAAGGATAAGGATAATAAACCTCCACATAGGGATTCTCAGCCTCAGAAAAAAGAATCAAAGAGGTTAGACAATGAGACACCGAACGAGTTGAGGCGGAAAAAACTATGTTTTCAGTGTAGGAAACCGTGGGATTTATCTCACAAGTGTCCTCTGAAGGCTAAGGCCAACCAGATGGAGTACTTCTCTGCTGAGGAGTCACAGTCAGAGGATGAGGAGCAGCAGTTAGAGTCTGATGGTGAGAGTAGTGCCACTGAGGAGGGTTCAGGGAATGAGAAGTCCCTAGCTAGATTGACAGGTGCTCAAAAGGCAATTACTTTTAAGGTGCGTGGCACCATACAGGGACAGAAGGTGGTTGCTTTGCTGGACACTGGGGCCACACATAATTTCATAGATTCACAGTTAGTGGCTAGGAGAGGGTGGCAAACTGAAGAACATTCAAGATTCCGAGTCATGGTAGCTAGTGGTCACAAGTTACTATGCACACAGAAGATTACAAATCTTCGCATCAGACTGGGAGATGGTTATGAGCTTCAGGATGAGTTCTATGTTGTGGACATGGGTGATTATGACGTTATCTTAGGGATGACTTGGATGGCATCGTTGAGAGAGTTTACTTTCAACATGGAGAGAGTAGAGATGAGGTTCCAGCATGAGGGCAGGACCGTGGTACTCAGAGGATTATCAAATGGCAGTTGTAGGGTAGTTTCTTTGAGGAGGATGGAGAGGTTGTTCAGACATGATGATGTTGAGTGGGCAGCGGAGTGCTTGATTATGCCAGCATCACTAGAGCCACACGTTAAGAGTCATCCGCCTGATATGCAGGACATCCTTGATAGACATGCCAAGATATTTGGCAGTATTCCAAATGGCGTTCCTCTAGATAGGGGGATAGAGCACGTCATGGAGTTAAAAGAGGGGGCTAAGCCCATTATGATCATGCCCTATCGTCATCCAAAAAAACACAAGGATGAGATAGAGAAAGCCATCAAGGAGTTGTTGGAGATGGGGCACATTAGGCCAAGCAAAAGCCCTTTTTCTTCAGCAATTGTTTTGGTTAAGAAGAAGGATGGAACAATGCACATGTGCATGGACTACAGGGCCTTGAACAAGAAAACCATTAAGAACAGGTACCCCATTCCAAGGGTAGATGAGCTGATAGATGAGCTACATGGGGCATGCTTCTTCACAAAGATAGATTTGAGATCAGGGTATCATCAGATCAGTATGAGGGCAGAGGACATTGAGAAGACAGCTTTTCGGTGTCACTATGGTCATTTCGAGTTTCTAGTTATGCCATTTGGGCTAACCAATGCTCCTGCTACTTTTCAGAGTTGCATGAACTAGGTGTTCAGGGGGCATTTGAGGAGATTCGTTTTGATTTTCTTTGACGATATTTTGGTCTTTAGCAGGACATGGGAGGAGCATTTGCAGCATCTTGAGGAGGTGCTATCTATCTTGGAGAGAGAGTCACTGTATGCCAAGGAGTCTAAGTGTGAGTTCGGGATGACAGAGCTTTTGTACCTTGGTCATATTATCAGTGCAAAGGGAGTTCGGATGGATCCTGAAAAGATTAGAGCTATTGTTGATTGGCCCACGCCTACGAACCTTACTCAGCTTAAGGGGTTCTTTGGCTTATGTGGTTTTTATAGGAGGTTTGTTAAGGGGTTTTCTCAGACAGCTGCTCCTTTGACAGATCTTACTAAGAAGGGGGCCTTCATGTGGACAGTGGCAACACAGAGGTGTTTTGAGCATTCCAAGCAGGTGATGTCTTCATGTCCAGTCCTAGCTCTACCAGACTTCACGAAGCCTTTTGAGCTTCATTGTGATGCATCAGGTGATGGGATTGGAGCAGTATTGATGCAGGAGAAGCACCCCATCGCTTTTGAGAGTAGGAAGCTACGAGGTGTGGAGAGGAGCTATTCTGTTTATGATCGTGAGATGTTGGCCATCATGCATGCCTTGGCCAAATTCCTATCCTACTTGGTTGGAGGGAAGTTTGTGATCAAGACGGATCACAACAACATAAAGTATTTGATGAGCCAACGAGACTTGAATGACAGGCAGCAAAAGTGGGTCACTAAATTGCAGGCTTATGACTTTGACATTGAGTTTGTCAAAGGGAAGAAGAATGTAGTAGCTGATGCCTTATCCAGAAGACCTCACATTTGTGCTCTTGCAGAGATTACAGGAGATTGGAGGGATAAGATTATAGCAGAGTATGTCGGAGATACTTGGGCTTCTGGTTTGATTTCAGGAACTATACAGGATGATCGCTATGAGGTGATAGATGGATTGATCAGATTTCAGGACAGGGTTTATTTGATTCCGTCATCACAGTTGAAAGAGGCGATACTGAGGGTATTTCATGATGCGCCTACAGCTGGGCATCCAGGGGTCTTCAAGACCTACAGGCAGATCCGAGAGCGGTTCTCATGGAGGGGGCTCAAGGATGATGTTCAGAGGTATGCCAGGGAGTGTGCGGTTTGTCAGCAGAATTAGGGAGAGCTCAAGTTTCCTGCAGGTTTACTACAGCCCTTGCCCATTCTGGACAGGAAATGGGAAAGCATTTCTATGGACTTCATCACTGGTTTACCACGAGTGCAGGGAAGAGATTGCATTTATGTGGTGGTAGACAGATTGACAAAGTTTGCTCACTTCTTTGCTATTCCCTCTTCTTACACAGCAGCTCAGGTGGCAGATTTGTTCTTCAAAGAGATTTTTAGGTTGCATGGGCTACCGAGATTTATTGTTAGTGACAGGGATAGCAAGTTCATGAGCGCCTTTCGGCAGGAGTTGTTTAGGTTCTGCGGTACAGATCTTACACCTAGTACGAGCTACCATCCTTAGACAGATGGGTAGACAAAGATAGTAAATAAATGGGTGGAAGGTTATTTACGAAACTATGTGACTGCACAGCAGAGAGCTTGGGTCAGGTGGTTACACATGGGGGAGTATTGTTACAATACCACATATCACATGACCATCAGGATGACTCCATTTATGGCATTGTATGGGTATGAAGCACCAAGCTTCATGGATTTGGCTTTGGGGGACAACAGAGTGCCCAAAGCCAAGGATCTGTTGCAGGATAGTCAGGATATCCTGAGAGCGCTCAAGGAGAATATACAACAGGCTTAAAATCAGCAGAAGTTGTATGCTGACCAATATAGGGTAGAGCACAGTTTCGAGGTGGGGGACATGGTGTATTTGAGGCTACAGCCATATAGGCAGTCATCGCTCAAGAGGAGCGGAGCAGAGAAGCTGAAGCCTAGATTTTATGTTCCCTACAGGGTGATTCGCAGAGTGGGCGAAGTCGCCTATGAGCTTGAGCTTCCAGAGGGTAGTCGGGTACACAATGTATTTCATGTGTCTAGGCTTAAGAAAGCCATTGGTCAGAGTGTAGTACCTTCTTTTTAGATTTACCCCCTTTGGATGAGGAGGGGAAGCTTGTGTTAATAGCTGAGGCTATTCTGGACACCAGAGAGAGGAAACTCAGAAGCAGGATAGTGAAGGAGTATTTGGTCAGATGGAGAGACCTGCCGGAGGAAGATGCTACATGGGAGAATGAGCAGGTGATACAGCAGGCTGGACTGAGATTGCTTGAGGACAAGCAATTTCAAGGGGGGCGGACTGTAATGTCCCCACTTTAGCAGTTGACCAAGTGTATGTGCGTTAGCCTATCTCTACATGGTCTCGAGGGCTAACAAAGGGTTTAAGGGGATCCTGGAGTGTTTTGGCCTAGTCATTTCTAGTTTGGGCCAAACGGAGTTGATTTACTGAGTTTCAAGCATGCTTACTATTTTTAGTAAGTCAACAAGACACAACGGAGGCTAGTTTTGGTGATTGGATTCGATACTCCTCGGCGAGAGCTTTCCGACGAGCTATCACTCGCGCTATTCGGAGTCCGATTGCTAATATATTTTAATGCCTGAAGTGTTATTAAAGTAACATTTAATTTAATTGTAAAATATTAAAGTGTTACTTTAATATTTATTTTATGGGGATGTGTGCAAATCAAAGGGGCACCCAAGGGAGACATAAGTGAATATTTTAATATGTTTTATATTGCACATCTTTTATCCCACATTGCTCAAGTGAGTTGGGTCGTCCCTTGGAGAAAGAATAAAAGGAAGCTTTTGTGGCTTCATTCAGCATGTTGAATATGAGAAGAATTGGTATGTGTGAGTTGCAGATCCGTTATTGGCATTAGAGGACATCTATCCTCTCTTGTGACTTTCTAGACGTCATTCCCCTGGGGTTTGGCCTTTGGAATCCATTGCTATCAGCTTCATTATCAGATAGATTGGGTGCATTTCCAGCTACAGGCAGATTTAATGTTTGTTCATATCTTCTTCCCTACTTGTTCGATGCTTATGCCATTTTGAGGAGATGATTTTATGAAGATATTGGACCTATTGAAGACAAATTAATATTGCCGCAACACTATTCACGCGTGTACTATTCACGCGGTTACTATTCATGTCACTGTAGCAGCAAGATTGAAAATGATTGCTGGAGTATTATGTCAATAATGCTGGAATAATTAGTGAGTTGATAATCTGCCATGTATTTGATTTTATTGATTCTGAAAATAACATCTTATCGGCAGTAGTTCAATCTTCAGTTTGCATATTATTGTAGTTTCCTTCTTGTTCATGTTATGTGATTTCAAATGCATGCAAAGACATAAAAACAAACAAGCATTTCATTTCCGAAGCCATAAGGGGTTTAAACATTAAACGGTGAAATAAGGAGTTGGCTGCAAACTGTTTGACCAAATTCCTATTAGCGGCTGGTTTAGTTTTTGGGCATTCTAGGGTGTCCATTACAGTTTTGTGCAGGTTGAAAGGGTTTTTGAGAAAGATTTTGTGCAGGTCTGAGATTTTCAACAAGTTTTCACACAGATTGGAGAAGATTCTTGATTGTTTGAAGAGTAAATTCACATATTTTCTGAGTTAAACTTCTGATTTTACCTCCTTGGCAGCTTCTTTTCCCTTCTTCCTCATTCTTCCAAAGGTGAAAATGGATTCTATGGGCAGAGTATTAGGTTCTCAACCTGGTTTTTCTTCAAAGTTTTAAAAAGAAAGAATGAATCCAACAGATTATCCTTGTCTTCTTTCTCATTTTCTGCCTTGTGAATAAGTCAGTATGATCTCAATCAAGTTGTCTTGGACTTGTTTCTGATTTTCGATTGAAATCAGACATGCAGCTTCCTGAGTTTGTTTATATTCAAGGGATTTTTTTGAGATTTTCAGAATATCCAAGTGCTGAAAGATCCCCTTTAAAGTGCTAAGTGTTGGAGAAAGAGTAAAATTGTGATACACTCAGCTGATAACCTTCAAAATTTACACCCAAAGGTAGAACCTTAACTTAATTTCTTTTGGTTTTGCAGATCATAATGGCAGGATCATCATAGGAAACACAAATGGAGTTGAAGCCAAGACCACGAGTAAGGTTCGTGTGAGCATTAGGATGGCCAAAATTTGGCTAAGTATGAGAAATACTTCATTGTGGTGAAAGAACAGAGAAATTCTTCTCTAAATTCAAGGAACTTGAAAGAATCTCAAGGCACCAAGAAAGAAAAGTCTTTAGACTTGATGAAAAAAATTTCAGACTTCTTGGGGAAATTTCATCCACAATTCTAGACCTATGGAAGCAATCGGGACAACTTCTTGAAGGATTTCATCTCTTGAAGAGTCAAAGACAAGCTCCCAATCAGAATTAGATGGTGACAAGAAGAAACAAATTTCCATACTTAGACAATTTCTTCACACAAATTGGAGAATTCAGGGAAGATATCCAACATGCAGAGGTGGCACCTCGTCATCTTCCAACCAATCAGATTGTTCCAAGTCAGCATGTCCAGGTTCAATGAACCTGACTTATCCACATAAGCTTCTATAGGGCACAGTTCACAATGCAACAACCTTTTATTTTTATTGTTGGTTCATATTTAGAAAGAAGGACAAGTGTCCCCAAATGTAATTTTCTCATTGGTCGAGGGGTAGTTAGTTTTTGGAAACCCTAATTAGGGTTTTGATCTTTCAATCTGGGCTTTTGATCACTGTTCGATCTCGGCCATTCAAACTTTCTGTGTGCCTAGATAAGGTTTCCTCCTCTCATTTGGAGTGTGGTGAGGTTTTTGAAATATTGTTGCAAGAAGGTCATTTTTCAGATAATACATTGCTTGTGTGCTTTCTCTTAAGGCCATGTAATCTCTTTTATCTGAATGATTAGCAAGGTTTTCAATTTCCTCAACATCTTAGTTAGATTTTATTTTACATTATTAGATGAATGAAAGATCTGATAAGTATTGATTTGTGGTGAATCTCCGCTCATGCTTTTGGTGAATGGATGATTTTCATTCACTCTGCAAAGTTAGTCTGAGCTTTTCTGTGTATGCTTAACTTCCGATCATAAGCACATCCCTAGAAGATTGCATCCTCTTTGTGTAGTTGTCCTAAGTGAGGCGAAGCAAAGTGTGGTTTATTGAGATCACCTAGTCAATACTGTCTCTTGAGTTCATAGGAGTAGAGTAGACTTCTAAACCCTTGTCTCCTTTTCAGTTTTTCATGATCCAAGTCCCAATTGATAGAGCTTCATTATCTAAACCTTCATCGTGAATTGAACAATCCAAGTGTAAGTCCCTTTGTGTATTACCATCAAATCACAACGCCCATTGAGCTTATCCACACGTCAAGACCTGACTAAAGAAACCTTGGAATTTCCATGTGGTCTTCTAGCAATCTTAGCATAAGCGGTGATTTTTCAAGAGAGGATAAATTATCTTTGGGTACTTTATTCTAATGTTTGGTATATGATAAAATGTACACCAACAGGTGGGAGCTTCCCTACATCAATTAAGTTGTTCTCCGCCCGGTCAACTAGCTCATAAGCGTTTGAAAGAGTGCTACCTCCCAAAGATTGGATCATTACAGATATGTCGGAATTAAAAGCTTTCAGATAGAAAACGAAAGCCATGTCCGCAGGGGGACGAGCAGACAAAGTAGTCTTTGCCAAGTCTTCTGGAATCTAGTATTAAAATCTGTCACAGCTTCTTGCGGAGCCCTTCTTATCATTATCATCTGCTGCATAAGAGAAGATCTATCTCCCTTTTCTGTAAACCGCTCAAAGAAACGATCTCCCAGCTGGTCCCAACTTCCTATTGAATTTGGCGTGAGGGATCTATACCAATCTTGGGCTTTTCCCTTGAAAGAAGCTACAAGCAATCTTAATGCTACATTTTGCTGTGTGACATTGTGTACGGTGCACACGTTGGCCACATCTTTTAAATGCTCCTTCGGGTTCTTAGAACCATCTCCGGTGAATTTCGGCAATGCTTTTAATGCGGACGTAGGGATAGCATCCCATTAAGCAGGAGAGATAGGTGGGATAAGAGGGCTTCCACTATTCCAAGTGACAAAATTTCTCGGAGGTTGGACTGCCATCGGTACGTGGGTTGCCTGGACAGGGATTTGCACTCCAACTCTTGATACTTCTTGGACCGCAGCTAGGGATGGTAGCAATAAACTCGGATTTGCTGCGGTTTGGCTCCTAGTAACTGGTCTATGGCTCATACACCCTCTTTAGACAAAATAAGCAAAAATGGTCCTACTGGGCATGCCAGAAAAAAAACTGTTGATCAATAAAAATGCTTTTATGAGAATAGCCTTATGGGAAACTCGGTGATGGGGGACCTGCGCGTGTTCATTGAGTGACCTCTGGGATTTTAGAAGCTGACTCTTCATACATGGGGGGAAGAAAAAGGGAAGAAGGAAAATTAAAAACAAAGTTACTCTATAGTGATGCGCTAAAATGATTTTAGTACACTATAAGCATAGAGAAACTTCACATACGTGTAGCTCTAAGGCCCATTCAACAATCTACATGCCCAAAAAATCAAGATCGAAATATAAACAACAATCCATTTAACATAATGCAACAAATACCATTCATCTATCAGATAACAAGTTCAAATGATAGTTTAATTTGTGTAGTCTTACAACATATATTTCAGAAGTTATACGGAATTACAAAATGCACAAAAAAATATTCATACACACTGAAAATAGTGATCATAAAGGCCACATGCACAATTTGATTATCACAGTGTAAGTAGCCTAAGTGAGTTAGGTTGTAGTATCCAGAACATTAATATCTAGATTATAACACCAGAGCATAGTAACACATTAATCCGGAATCAAGAACACACAATACAGTATACTAAGATATATTTATGTAACACAAATTTCTCTATTATATTTTATTCTAATCCAATGTGTCCAAAATGTGCTACGAGTTTACAATATAAAGAGTTCGCGGTTGGTTAGGCCACCAACCGTCAGGCAACTAACTACCCGTAGATATAACTTAATACTATTGTTTTCTTTTAAAGCATTACAAAAGCCTTATTTACTAATTAACTGGCTTACATCATCCCCCCCCAAAACTTGTTTGTCTTCCAGATGAACACCACAGCAAAATAACAAGAAATATCTATTTAGAGGGACAAGAGGATGTCCCTGTTCCCGTACTGGTCCGTTCCCGGAGTATCTTCAGATCCCTTTCAGCAAGGAGTTGCTTCTCTCGAGTGGCTTTTAGAAGCCTGAGTGCATCCATTCGGTCCTCTCAGAGGTAGCCAACTTCCGTTCCTTTTCCAGTCGCGTGGTTCTCTCTTGAACCATTTCTTGCTCTATAGCATGGATCCTTTCTTTCAGTTCACTCTGTCGTTGTAGGGCTAAGGTGTGGTCTCCTTCCATTTTGTTCGCTTTCCAGGTCATCCTTTGGAGCTGTAAGAATGTAGTACGGAAAGTCCGTTCCATGGAAGTGAGAGCTCTCATTACTTCCTGATTACCTCCTGTATGCCCACTAAGGATCTGTGGTACTCCCCATTCTGCTACTATCTCCGGAGTTTCTGTGTCGGGCCAACCTTGGTTCCCAATTTTCTCTGAGAACTCCCTCTCGCAGCCTTTTGTCATAAACGCTAGTAGTGCTTCCGTTGCTCTTACTATAGCAGGCATATTAGATCCTCGAGAATTATCTATCATCCTCTCCGTGGCTGTCCTCGTTACTTCCAACTGAGAAAGAAAATGTTGCGCAGCCGGTTCCCACTCTCGGATCCCCTTTGCTGGTGAGGACGTACTATGCCCTTTCCCGATTTCTTCAATCCTCAGGCTCTCCTCCTGCTGATCAGGTCCCAGCGATGGTGAAGGATGTGGAATCTCTATGTCCATCTGGAATCTCGCTAGTAGGCTGTCTGCTTCTGTCTCCATGTCTGTTTCCTTGGTCCCCTTTCCTATGTCTCCCTCTAGTTCTTCACAGTGTATTCCCCCTTCGATATTTCCTACCTCCATGGTTGCAAGCGGATCAATTATTGGTGCCACTACCAATGCGATAGCTCTAGCCACTTCCACGCCCCTGGGTGTGTTTATATGGAGAGTGTGGGCCCCAGCACTATGTCTCCTCAAGTCTACTAACTGAGATGGGGTCCCTGTGACCCCAGTTACCAATTGTGCCGTGATGGGAATCTGTGCTGGTTTGAAAAGTACCTTTTTCCTTACTCCCCATCCTGGTACGGTTGGTATGCCCCCCATACGACTTTCTGTCTCTACTTGTCGCAGACCGCCTATGTGTCCTCCTTCCTGTTCCATGCCCATTGGCTCCATACGGAATTCTCCTTCGTCTTCCTCTGGAGATGATATGTATATCTCTTCTTCCCCTGTCTCTACCTCTTCCTCAGAGTTGTTGTCTTCTTCTCCATCTTCTATGCTCCCTGCCAGTTCTTGCCTTGCTTTTTTCCTCGGTGTTGTCTCTGTGGTTACTGTAAAAGTGTCCAGGTGTAGCCAATAATACATGGCTAGCTTGTAGGGCTCCACCCGGCTTGAGGCCACAAAACGTCCTCTATTTTCCAACGCCACTTGAGTTCTCAATGCTTCCAAGAAGAGGGCAATGAGGTGATGGGGCACATATAGAGTCTTGTGTTTGATGAGCATGGCTTCCTTTACCCGGTTGGAGAGGACGCGGCCCAGTTGTAAATTTTGCCATTACTTAGTCCGTGCATGAGGCGGAGCATCCATATTGCAACATCAGATGCTCGGCTTGTTGCTGTTAGCTTACTCTTCAGGATATCCATGACGCATCTCCACTCTGGTGAGCTGAGATAGGATTTCTTCAGGCCCCTTCTATTGCTATTCTGCCATAAACTGCCCCATTGCTCTTCTGTGAGTGTATTGCCACAGATGTGTTCCAGTAGCCACTTCTTTTCTTCTTTAGGCATTCTTGCTGACGGTTTCATAGCTGAATCGCTGCTACTAGGAATGCCGAAAACCTTGCTGAATTCCTTGGGTGCATAAGAAATGACCACTATCTGTCCCAAATAGTCAATTACTGATCTATGCTTGTCTTGCTCATACCCATGGACCATGGCACGCAATATAGGCTCAAATTCTTTTAGGTTGAAGATGGGCATAAAAATGATTTTATCAACTTTTGCTTTCTTCAGTGAACTCTTTAGGGGGCGGTCCTCCTCATTGCTCTCCCACCACTTCCTGCACTCACTTCCAACAACTCCTTCAAACGTGATATTCTCCTCGTTTACCTTTTCTGCTGCCCTGCCCTGGCTTTTCCTGCTGGTTCCTGGCATGGCCATTGGTTGCTTGTTCGAGGTACCTGCCTTGTAATTTATGTCATAACTACCCGTTGTAGGGTTGCCGTGACTCCCTTTCACCATCTTGTGTCTTGCTGGCATACGCTTCTCCCTCACTGTGCAACTGTAGTGATGGCCCCTTTGGTGGTTTTGAGTTCTTATACTGCGAGGCTGATGTGGTTGGTTTACCTTGTTCCTGCCTGCGCTGCTGTTGTGTATGGCGTAGTCCTTGCGCTTGCTGTGGCTAAGGCGTACTCCGCACTTGGCAACTGCTATGGCCGGTTGGTGTGTGCGCCTTGCTCTGCGTCCGCCTATGGTGCTGTATGCTACGACCGGTTGGTGTGTGCGCCTTGCTCCGCGTCCACCTATGGTGCTGTACGCTGCGGCCGGTTGGTGTGTACACCTTGCTCCGTTCTGCCTATGGTGCTACCCGTGCTACATGTGCCTATGCGTACACTCCCTGCGCTCCGTCCATGACTTCTGCTTTCGCCTCCCTGCGTCCCCTTCGTGCGTGCGTGTGCCTGTGCCTTCCTTCTTCGTGCCACGTCCCTCCGTGTGTCCACCACGTACGCCGTGTCTCCCCTGCGCGGCTCCGCGTCTCCCCTGTGCGACTCCGCGTATGCTCCACCCTATGCCTACGCTCCACCCTACCCCACGCGTGGCGTGTCCTCCTTTGCCGGCGTGTACGTTCTGCGTGGTGCGTACGTGCTGCGTAGTGCGTACGGCCCGTGTGGTGCGTACGTACTGCGTAGTGCGTACGGGCTGCGTAGTGCCTTCGCGGGGGTTTTTGTGCCTTTGTGCCAATTGTTCTGTGCGTACGCCCTGGATGCTCTCCCACACTTCTCCTTTGCCTTCGCAAAAATTTATGTGCCTTTGTGCCACTTTCCCCCTTTAATGTCGGGTGCTTTTTATCCTCCATTTGATTTTTTGTGAACCACTCCCTCCTTTATTTTGCTGGCCCCATAATAGACTCTTTATTTTTTCTATGGTCTCTATTTTTCGATGGTCTTTTTTTTTCATGCAAAACATTTTTATTCTGGTTCTCTCTGTATTTAATTTCCCCTTATTCTGAGCCCATGTTCTTAACTTTCGTGGCTTCTCGTCTTCCTTGGTCCCACATTCTGTCGAGGAATACCCCAATATATTCGTTGCAACAGTTTCTCTCTCCTTGTAGATTTTGAGTTTTGAGCCATTTACTGGGTTTTTGATCGGATTGCCCTCTAGGGTAGATAATTTTATAGCTCTGTTCGCCCCTACTTCCTCTATTTTATAGGGTCCTGGTATGAACATGGCAGTTCGAATGAAGATAGTTTGAAAGGAATTGATGGTGTGAAGGTTAAATTCGCCTAGGCCAAAAGAAAGATGGCTAATGACTTTCCAAATCCGCCATGGCCTATGAGCTTTCCAACTCCGCCCAAAGCATATGAAATCATGGCAAACATAGCTTGAAGTCCGCCAAAGCACATGGAGGAATGGCAGATGGAAGGTGAAGTCTACCCAAGAAGTGTGGAATGCCAAAGACCTATCAAGTCTGCCTTGACTTGTTAACCTTCAAGTTCGCCCAGCTAAAGAACATGGCACAACAGACATCAAGTCCGCCTTGGCTAATGAAGAGTAAACCCCGCCCAAGGAAGGTAACGTGTGTACCAAGAGAGGGTAAAGTCCGCCTTGTCCAACGAGCAGGAAGTCCGCCTAGATGGATGTCCAAACATCATCCAAGTTTGCCAAGGAAGAAGTGGATAAGGTGGCAAGAAGAAGCTCAAGTCCGCCAAGGTGAAAAGATGTCCAAACATATATAAAGTCTGCCTAGGAGAAGAGTGCCAATGAAACTTCAAGCCCGCTATGCCTAAGTAAGTGAAGTCCGCCTTGCCTAACAGGAACAAACCTCCGCTTTGGAGGTAGAATGCAATGTCGAAGACCATGCAAACTCCGCCCAAGGGGATAGAGGATAACAGCAAGACATAATTGAAAGAAAAACAAGAGGTTTGACCTGTCAAAAGAAGCCAAATTTGTCTTGGCTAGTGAGCTCTCAAGTCCACCTAAGTTGGAAGGTATTAAAAAAAAAATGGCAAGGACCAAGCAAAGTCTGCCTTGGCATAAAGCTATCCAAGTCCACCCAAGGAAATGGCTAGACATGCTTCAAGTCCGCCAAAAGAAAAATAAAGTTGGTAAAGACAAACATGAAAGCAAGACTGCGGGTCTGCCTAGCTTGGAAGAACATGGATGAAAGGAAGGAATTTTTGCATACAAAGAATCAAGTTCGCTAGGCATAAGGAGGAGATTAAAAGCAAAACATTGTGCAAACAACCTTATGGCAAGACATTGTTAAAGTCCGCCTTGGCAAGGAAAATTATACAAAGTTTGGAAGTTGGCAAGACACTAACCAAGCTCGCCTAAGGGAAAAGCAAAGGGTTTGGCATAAAACAAAGGTTGCCAAGCAAGACATATGGAAAGAAGTTAAGATGGATGTCCTTACATTCATGAAGTCCGACTTGCTTGAGCCAAAGATGACCAATGCACTTCAAAGTCCGTTCAAAAAGAAAAGAAAATATGCAAAGATAAATTGCACAAAGTCTGCCAAGATGGATAGACACAAACATTCAAAGTTTGCCTAGGCATAAATGGAATATGTGAAGATGCCTAATTAAGACATAAAAATTCGCCCATGACCTATGAGTAAGAAATAAAGACGATCAACTTGCCATGGCCAAGAGAGAAAAATGGCTAGAGGAAAAATAAATCTGACAAAATAAGCACAAGAAATCAAGGGTTAATTAAATGAATGGGTTGGAAAAATTAAGCTTGACACATAATATTTTTAAATATTTTCCAACACTTTGAATTATTTTCGGAAGGAAACCGTTTTCAACACTTGCAATTATTTTTCAAAAATGCAAGAAATTTTTGGAATTTGAGAGAAAGATCTAGAAGATTCTTTGTTTTTTTTGGGCTAAGAAAAGAATTCTTGAGAGAAAAATAATACTTTCCATTTTGGAAATATTTAAAACATTAAAACACAAAAATAATTAAAAAAAATAAAAAAAACAAAAACAAAACATGGAACTTCTAAAATTAAAATTCTTAACTCTATATATTTTCAACCAGTCACTTTCAAATTCATTATCAGGTTGGAAGATTGGAGTGCAATTTTGAAGAAGTTCTCTCTCTCTCTCTCGGATTTTGTGAAAAATTGATTTTCAAGAAGGAATTTTGAAGAATTAAATTTTTTCTAAGTGTTGGAAGGAAGAAAATAAGTGCTTTTTCTGAGTTTTAGACAATTTTCAGAATTTAAGGCAAATTTTTATCAAAATCAGTCAAAGAAAACTCTAGAGGCTCAAGAAAGTCCTATTCTTGACTGATTTCTTCTGTCTAAACCGTTTATTTCTCAGAATTTTCCAAGTACTTGACCAATTTCATCCACTTTCAGTCTAATTTTTCATAGATATTTAGCTTTTAAACAAGCTGAAAGTGAAATTTCTGAGTTAGTGTCCAAAATCAGAATGAAAATTACGAATTTTTGATAATTTTCATGTGTTTTGCAGGTCAAAGACCACCAAAGGAGTTCTTTCCAGGAAAGCTCAAGATGAAGTTCGCTAGCAAAGGATTAAAGTCAGAATCAAAGATCAAGTCCAAGTGGAAGAATGTCACAGATATTGACTTTGGGCATGTGGATTTTGAAGACTTCAAAAAGAGAATCTATGGCCATGATGGATACCTGCCTACACCTATTGCTCGCCGGATGATGAAGGATGACATCGTCCTAGCAGTTGGATTTCCACCAGCTAAAAAATGTGCTGAGCTGATGGTTGAATGTGCAATGCACTATGATGCATAAGAAAGAGCGATCATTGCACCTGATGAATGGGTATTTGCTAATCTTTTAGAGTTAGCCATTCGGGAAGTGTCTGGAATACCAAGCTACAATAAAACCTCATATAAAACTAAAGAATATACCCAAAAGATCTATGATGACCAGTCTGAACTCTGTGTGGCAAATATCAACAAGTCATGGCTAGAAAAGACAAAGACCTTCCCAAAAGAAAATGCCAAAGAAGCTGTTGGGCCCATACTTCAAAGAGGAATATGGTGATATTATCCTATTGCTGAGTAGAGTAATGGGCAGCCCTCAGGGTGCGCCATTCGAGACATGGATGTACTACTTCATTGATGAAATCACCTCGGGAGTCAAGATGTTCAATTGGTCCTGCATAATCAGTAACAATCTTCATGAACAATTGACAAATTTAGAAGACAGTCATTTTATATGAGCTCTTGCATTGTCTACCTGTTGGCCAGAAATTATAGATATTCTGGACTGATTTGCTAAGGCATAGTTGGCAATGGTGAAAATGAATTCAAGTCCTATGACTATTACCTGCAGTTGCAACTTAGTGAGAAGAGCCATTTCAAGCGAGTAAATGATGCATTCCTGATGTATATCACAAGGACACTACAAGGGGGAACTCATCAAAGGCTATCTCCTGAAGCTAAGATTTTAATCAGCCAGTATGGATCCTGGTTTATCTAGTTTCTGAAATTCACATACATAAGAGTTCAAGGTTTTGCCGGTCGTCCTTATTGACTTCTGATCTATCCCACCAACAAAATGGTCTTGCTAGAAGTACTTAGACAACTAGAGGCATATTAAGGCTTCAAAAGAATAAGGTAGAAGGCAACTATTTCCTTCCCATTCTTTATTGGAAATATGTTGGAGTCTTGCCCAACGACATAGGCAACTGAAAGTGCCAAGCTAGAGATGCAATGGTATCCATTCACATTCTACCAGTCCGGAGCTAACTATGATCCTCATGGTAATATTGGGACAGTAAATGGAGAGAGATACAGGCATAGGGTGGACTTAGAAGATTTTTTGGGCAGATGTTGCAGATGAATTTGACATCAAGAAGAGACTATGGTCCAGACTACTAGTAAGCTTGATCAGAATAACTAAACTTTACGTGTGCCTGATCAATTGGAAGATAATGCAGGATACACTTAGCCACACTTTGATGAGAATACACCTCTTCCGCCTGTTAGATGGTCAAAACCTGAGCATGCAGACTTGGCTACTTTGATGCGGCTAGTTGCGAAGTATTCTCGTTGGTGGGTCGATCAACAAATTTATGGACTAAGACAGAGAAATTTGACCTTAGCTTATGACCTGATGGGTGAAGCAGAATAATGTTCTTCAAATGCAGAAGCATCTCAAACTGCCAGACTGACTGAATGTACTAAAAGGATAGGAGAAGTAGGAAACTCTTAAAGAACAAAAGGGAAGACAATTGTAAGTGAAGGACCTGCTTAGAAGAAACAAAGGATAGAACCATCTCGTTCTGCCGCATCAGGGAACTATTGTGACGTATTCACACATCGCCCCATTGCAAATGCGGACCCCTACTTTTTGCTTTCTAGGGTTAGTTTTCTTTGCTTGGTTGTCTGGTCTTGGCTTTTAGCCTTTGCATTGGAGAGTTGTCAAAGAGATCATTAGGATAGCAGGCTCTGCTTAAGTAAAAGGGATTGAGTCAGGTGGATCTCCTCAAGAGGTCAGGTCAATTCAGTGATTAGGTGTTATTTAGATCATTCCTAAGGTGTTTTTTGTGTACTATCTGGTCACACTTCAAGTTGCTAAATCGAACCTTGGTTGAATGCATAATGTCCTCCTAGGTCCCATCCCTTACATCAAGGACAGAGCGAATTCTCCTTAAGGAGTCTAGAATGTCATCCTGATCCTCAAATGTCCTGAAATTTGGCTAAGTCTGGAATGTCATCCTGATCTTGAAATTTGACTAAGTCTGGAAAATTGAAGAATCCTCCAAAAACTAGGTTTTGCATTACAACTCCTGGAAGTCCGAAACCACTCTCAAACATCCTGACAATATATATGGAATATAACCTAAAGTATTCACTTATACTTAAATGTTATATTCCATATATGGATCCTGACAGAGAGACTAAATACAAATTTCGCTCCTGACCCTTCCAAAGGGTCCAGAGCGAATTTCAATTTCGCCCCTGACCCTTCCAAAGGGTCTAGAGCGAATTTCCTAATATCTCCCTTCCTGGTCTTAATTTGCCTCATAAACCTTGTCCTTATGGCGTAGTGGAGAGAGTATTGAGGTGTGAAACAAAGTGAAGTGATGAAAAGTAAGGAATTTGAGCATAATTGCAAATTTCGCTCCTGACCCTTCCAAAGGGTCCAAAGCGAAATTCTTGAATGACCTTATTTCCTCACTAAGACCTTGAAATAAACGCCACTTTGAGAGCAAGTTTACTTGATGATGATAGGAGAAGTCTTGAGAAGTTATATCCAAGGCAAGGAAAGGAGGAAGGAGGTGTGAAATGAGCTCAAGGATGAATTTCGCTCCTGACCCTTCCAAAGGGTCCAGAGCGAAATTTTCCATAAACCCTATTTGCTTCTTGTTATGATCAAGACTTTGACTTCTAAGGCATGGTTGGGAAGATTTTAATATGTACTTGCCTTTGAAAGGTAGTTTGAGGCAATGGAGTGGTGAAAATCAACCTAAAACAAGAATTTCGCTTCTGACCCTTCCAAAGGGTCCAGAGGGAAATCCTCAACTTGACCCTCTATTTTGCCTAATGCATTAGAAAGACCTTGTTTTGAGCTAAGTGGATGGCAAATTGACTTGATTGTGGTGAGGAGAGATGGGTTTGATCAAGTTTGAAGGTGAGCTGAGAGGAAGAAGTGTGAAATTAACCCAAAGTGTGAATTTCGTCCCTGATCCTTCCAAAGGGTCCAGAGAAAAATTCTCCATAGACACTATTTTCTTCCTTGTTTAGACCAACATCCTTGTTCCTTGGACATAGTGGGGGTGGATTGAGATACTCTTGCCTTAGGAAGTGATTGAAAGTGAAGGAGATGAAGGATTTTGTCCAAAAGCATGAATTTCTCTCCTGACCCTTCCAAAGGGTCCAGAGCGAAATTCTTCAAAGCACCTATTTTCTCCTTGGATGAGGTCAAAGCCTTGGTTCCTATGGCATAGATGGACGTGGAGTGATGTATATTTGCATTGCAATGAAGATTGGAGTTAAAGAAATGAAGAATCAAGCCTAAATCTTGAATTTCGCTCTTGACCCTTCCAAAGGGTCCAGAGCGAAATTCTCAAAATCTCCTTTTTCTTCCAATTTTGTGTTAAGCCAAACGTTGACCAAGGTGAATTGAGCTTGAAGATGTCCCTAAGCATGCATTTGGATGAGTTGTGATCACTAGAAGTGAAGATTCTGAGCTAGAGCATGAATTTCGTTCATGACCCTTCCAAAGGGTCTAGAGCAAAATTCTCTATAGGTTCTGTCCTTGGCCATGGTCTAGAGCGAAATCCTCTTTTCAGGCCTTCCTGGGGTTCAAACAAGTATTGCCTTCATGAGAGAGGGATCCAAAGGTGAGAATCGAGGGGAATTGATGTAAGAAGGATAGAGCTAAGTGAGGGAAAACAAGTAAAGTATGAATTTCGCTCCTAACCCTTCCAAACGGTTCAGAGCAAAATTCTCGAAAAACATCTAATTCAATCATGTACGAGTTCAAGATATGGATTCCTAGGCATTGGTGGAGAGAAGACTAATATATTTTTGCCTTGGGATGCAATTTGGAGCAAGGAAGTGGTGGATTGAGTCTTAATCATGAAAATCGCTCCTGACCCTTCCAAAGGGTCCAGAGCGAAATCCTTTGAAATCCCTATTTTTCACCTTGTTTGAGCTGGGCAAAGGGCTAGTTGTGAGATCATGATGGGAGGAGGTTTGAAGGTTAAGTCCAAGATTGTGAAATATTGAAAATGATGTCTAATTGAGCTAAAACTCAAATTCGCTCCTGACCCTTCCAAAGGGTCCAGAGCGAAATTCTTATAGGGCCTATCCCTAGGGAGGATCCTAAGCGAATTCCATTTTGATGCCTTCTTGTTAATGATTTAAGGCAAGAAATGCTATGTTGGGATAAATATATCATGTGTAGTTAATCATCTTTTGGTTTGTTTTGTAGATAGAGGAGGATCAGGCCAGGACAAGGATGACCTATTCCAGTCTCATCATCATCAAGGATACTTCAAATGCATGGAGGAGGACTTCAAGTGTTCGAGAAAAGCATTGGGAGATTTCAAGTGTTCAAGGAGTTCTAAGCTATCCTCAAAGACTCCATTCTGCCACATGAAGAAACCACCACAGTATGACGGAGAAGGACCTTACAAGCACTTCAAAGCAATATGAGCTACCAGAGAAAGAAGACTTGATAGTAAGGAGGCTTCATCAAACACAGGAGGGTCAAGGAGAGGTACATCATTCATCGCATCAAAGACAGAGGAGGATCAACCGAGGCACAAATGCTAGACAAGTTGGCATCCCAGTCACTATTCCTCCAGTTAGATAGGTCCACCTCAGCATGTCTAGATTCAATGTACCTGAATCGACAGTGATGGCACAAACTTCGGGGCACCTACCCCTGTTTCCTATTGGTTCTCAAATATTGAATGTAATTTTCTCATTGGCTAAAGGAGTTTGTTATAACAAACCCTAATTAGGATTTCGATCTTGTAATCCTAGCCATTGATTGTAAATCAATCAAAGCCATTGAAATGTATGGAGCTCTCTATATAAAGCTCTGGCTCTTCATTTGTAAAGGTTAATAGTTAGGAGTTAGCAAAAGAGAGTTAATGAATAGTCAGCAGATAGAATAGCAATTAGAGTAGATTAGGAGGACAAGGCAAGAAATTGTTGCCCTTGATTGTAAATAAACTCCATTTTCGTTGAAGTTATGGTGAAATGTGTCGTTTCTTTGCAATATGCATGGTCTCTTGTTGAATCTTCATTTTAGATGATGGTTAATTAGATTGAATGAAGGAAGTTATTGAATGCACCCGCGTGGAATCCACCTAGTCCAAACCACTAGCCTCTTGCTGACTGTAAGTGAGCCTTGCGTGGTCAACTAGCCTAGAATGAACTTAATTTCGAGTCATTACACGTCTATTGTAATGTCCCCACCTTTTTAGCATCTCATTGGAGTTCTTAGCCTTTACATTCTCCGAAGGCTAAGTGGAGAAATAAGGAGAAATTGATTAAATTAATTTCTTATTAAGTCATTAAATAAAATAAAATTAAAAAAGGTGACTTTATATTTAATTAATTTAATTAAAAGTGACTTAAGTGATTTATTTAAATATTTTAATGTTATTATAAAGTTATAAAGTAACTTTATAATAATAAAGTCACTTTAATATTATAATGTGTGAATATGTCTTTAATCCCACATTGGCCAAGAAAGTGTTCGAGCTCTCATAAGAAAGAATAAGAAGGGACTTAAGAGCTCATTTTTTTATCATCCATCTAGAGAATTGATATTTGTTTGTTATGAACTTGGGAGAAGAAGCCAAGGGTTTCCGATTCAGTCAGCCATTGGAGAGCGACAATTCTTCAGTGTTGCAACCATTTGAGGTGGTGAAATATCCACTAAATTTGGCATTTCAGGAGAGCTTCATTCTGGAGTTCTATTTGGGCTTTAAAAAGAAGGGAAGACATCTAGGGTATGCAGATTTTCGAATATATATTAATTGCAGACCTACAGTTTCATTTGGCAGCCATTAAAAATCAGAATTGAAGCAATCATTTCAAAATACAATTGCTGCTACAGTACCCGCGCTACAGTACCGCCGTACGGACTGCTACAGTGCCGCGTGAACAGTACCGCGTGAATAGTGCCGCCGCACGGATTGCTACAGTACCGCGTGAACAGTAATTTTTTCAAAAAATTAAAATTTGCAGTTGGCAGATTTTTTTCAACTACTGGGACAGCAAAAATCAGGTTTTTATCTTACATTGTAATGAATTTGTTTTCCAGGCATATTGGCCATAAAACAGAACAAACATTCCCTTGATAGTTTCGTAAATTAATTCCAGCAGTAATATTATTGTTCCAATATTATTTTAAGCATAGGAGTTTATTCCAGTATTGTTTCATTGCTCATTATTACCAAAAAAAAACACAAAAAAATCTATAAACATTCAAAAACCAAAACAAATTTAAATCTATTGCATTGAAAAGAAACAGTCAGCAGAGGAGAGCCAAGTTGGGTTCTTACATTGGTATCAGAGCTAAATCCTGCCATCCTGAGGGTTTAGCAATCACATGCAGCCGCTTGAGGTTGGTTCTCACAGATATTACACTCGCAGGCGAGCTTTGTTTGACAGGGAACAAGAATTTGACAGGCAGCCGGGCACCATGGGTGACAGGCAAGGGGGTAGCCCACCCAGAGGCGATAGGAATGAGGAGCAAGAAACAAGGGAATTTTTCAGAGTAATGGCTACAGGACAGCAGCAGATGGCTCAGGCCTTGCAGGCACTCACCACCATGATTGAGCGCATGAACCCACAAGACAGACAGAATCAGGAGCAAGGGGATAACAGGAGCGCAGTGGGGTCACCTAGAACTCA
The DNA here is from genome assembly GCF_030272615.1 of Cryptomeria japonica. Taxonomy (NCBI): domain Eukaryota; kingdom Viridiplantae; phylum Streptophyta; class Pinopsida; order Cupressales; family Cupressaceae; genus Cryptomeria; species Cryptomeria japonica. The sequence goes on along the minus strand of NC_081414.1, from coordinate 6,829,715 downwards.
TAGGACTCATTCCAGGACAGCAGACAGGCCTACACGTCCTACCTTCATTAGAGATGAGCCTGAGGTAGCACCTACAGGAGAACCAGGAGAGGAGATGTTCGCAGATATCCTCATGGCTGCGAATGACGAATGGGATTTATTAACTCCACAGGTACGAGAGAGGATGACATTCGAGAGGTTTGTAAATCAGAGGAGAGAGCATTACAGGTCACTCAGACAGGATAGGAGGCCTAGAGGTCAAAATAGTGAGCTGCATAGAGTTACAGGCAAGCTTACTATGCCTACATTTGATGGGAGTGGTAAGATGACAGCTCAAGCTTGGATTCATAAGCTTGACACATTTTTGGCACTGAGGCCAATGACAGAGATTGAAGCTATCAAATACGCCACTTTGCATTTGGAGGGAGTAGCACATGATTGGTGGTACCATGGTTTGGTAACACTTCAACATAATTAGGTGACAGAGTACCAGGACTTCGTGGATAGGTTGGTTGAAAGATTTGACAAGAAAGATCCAGAGGTTTACTTCCGGGACTTAGCACAGCTAAAACAAACAGGCAACTTGGAGTATTTCATTGGTGAATTTCAGCGGTTGGCAGTCATGGTGCCAAACATTTCAGAGCGTAGATTGATAGTTCTTTTCATTGAGGGCCTATCCGAACCACTGAGAGGTTGGATAAAGGCATTTGATCCTATTTCTTTACAGGAAGCTATGAAAAAGGCAAGAAGTATGGAACATGCAGTCCCAACAAACAATTTTCAATCCAAAGGAGCATCTTCTAGTAAGGATAACAAACCATTTTATAAAAAACCAGAGAGGACTGATTTTAAAAATGATTCTAAAGATAAAACTCCAGCACCTTTTGACAGGGAAACATTAAATGATTTGAGGAAGAAAAAATTATGTTTCTACTGTAAGGGACCCTATGATGCAAACCATGATTGTCCTCTTAGACCAAAGGGCAAAGCTAACAGAGTTATGTGGGCATACTATGAGGAAACGGAATCAGATAATTCAGATCAGCAGTCTGATATAGAGGAAATAGATGGTGAAAAAGAGGAAGACAAGGCTGAAAACTTGTCTAAAATGGAGTCCAAGGATGGGGAAGGAGATGGACAATTTAGGGAAGCTCGTCTCACAAGTATCAAGCAGGAAGGGTCATTCCGGATGAGAGGAGTGCTTGCTGGACAGCAAGTCATAACTTTGGTTGATACAGGTGCCACTCATAATTTCATTGATGCTAGGATGGTGGAGAAGCGTGGCATACAAACAGAGGAGTTTGGGGGAATTAGAGTGAGGGTAGCTGATGGCTATGTCCTCAAATGTGATCGTAAGATCACTGGACTCCCATTGAAAGTTAATAATTATGACTTTAAGGCAGATTTCTATGTTGTGCCTATGGGAGATACAGATATAGTCCTTGGGATGAGTTGGTTGCATGATATTGGGGAGTTCACTCTTAACCTCAAGGAGATGGAGATGAGGTTTAAAGTGAATGGGAAGACACATATTCTTAAGGCAATCAGGGACAGTGATCTCAGGATGGTTTCTTTCCGGAGGATGGCTAGATTGATTCGACATGATCAGGTAGAGTGGGCAGCAGAGTGCATGTTGATGCCATCACAGGAGGGACAGCAGAAGATTGAATATCCTCCTGATATTCAGGAGCTTAGAGTTAAACACTCTAAGGTTTTCAGTGACATTCCACCAGGTAGACCACCAGACAGGGGTATTGAGCACATCATTGAGTTAGAGGAGGGGGCTAAACCCATCATGATTACACCTTACAGGCATCTGAAGAGGTTGAAGGATGAAATTGAGAAAACCGTAAAGGAGTTACTTGCTATGGGCCACATTAGACCAAGTAAGTCTCCTTTCGCTTCTTCAGTGGTCTTAGTGAAGAAGAAGGATGGGACATTGAGGATGTGCATTGATTACAGGGTGCTTAATAGGAAGACAATTAAAAACAGGTACCCCATTCCTAGGATCGATGAGTTGATAGATGAGCTTCATGGAGCTTGCTTCTTTTCAAAGATAGATTTGAGATCAGGTTATCACCAGATCAGAGTTAGAGAGCAGGACATTGAGAAGACAGCCTTTAGATGTCATTGTGGCCATTTTGAGTTTGTAGTTATGCCATTTGGGCTAACTAATGCACCTGCTACTTTTCAGGCAACAATGAATCGGGTTTTCCATCCTCAGTTGAGGAAATTTGTACTTGTCTTCTTCGATGATATCTTGGTATATAGTAGATCTTGGGAGGAGCACTTGGTTCACCTTGACAAGGTGTTGGATATATTGAGCAGAGAGTCCTTGTATGCAAAGGAGTCAAAGTGTGATTTGGGCATGACAGAGTTGTTGTACTTGGGTCACATCATCAGTGCAGAGGGCGTACGCATGGATCCTAAAAAGATTCGTGCCATTGTGGAGTGGCCTTCTCCGGTGAACCTTACAAAGTTGAGGGGCTTTTTGGGATTATGTGGTTTCTACAGGAGGTTTGTGGATGGATATTCTAGGCATGCAGCACCCTTGACAGATTTGATGAGAAAGGGAGCTTTCTTGTGGACTCCTGAGGCACAGGAGTGTTTTGAGAAATTTAAGGAGTTGATGACTTCTTGTCCAGTGTTAGCATTACCAGATTTCAGCAAACCTTTTGAGCTACACTGTGATGCTTTCGGGGAGGGCATTGGAGCGGTGCTTATGCAGGAGAAGCACCCTATTGCTTATGAGAGCAGGAAATTGAGAGGGCCAGAGCGGAGCTTCAACATATATGATAAGGAGATGTTAGCTATTATGCATGCTTTGGCTAAATTCAGGCAATATTTGGTAGGTAGCAAATTTTGTATCAAAACCGACCATAATAGCCTAAAATACTTTTTGGGGCAGCGAGATCTCAATGATAGGCAGCAGAAGTGGGTGAGCAAGTTACAGTCCTATGACTTTGACATTACATATTTTAAGGGGACACAGAATGTAGTTGCTGATGCCTTATCACGTAGGCCCCATTTGAGCTTATTGACAGACATATCGGAGGATTGGAGACACTTGATCCTTGCAGAGTATGCAAAGGATACTTGGGCAGCTGGATTCATAGATGGGAATATTCAGGACAGCAGATACACCCTTGTGAATGAGCTCATCATTAACAAAGGGCGAATATTTTTGGTTCCAGGATCAGCAGTGAGGAGGATGGTTCTGAAATCTTTTCATGATTCACCTATGGCAGGACATCCTGGTTACTACAAGACATACCGGCAGATTAGAGAGCGCTTCACATGGAAAGGGCTCAAAGCAGAAGTACTTCAGTATGTTAGGGAGTGTCCCACCTGCCAACAGAATAAGCAAGAACACTCCTATCCAGCCGGTTTACTTCAGCCACTTCCGATTCCTGATAGGAAGTGGGAGTGTTTGTCTATGGACTTCATCACAGGACTGCCTAGGGCCCAAGGCAGGGACTGCATATATGTGGTTGTGGATCGCCTTACGAAGTTTGCACACTTCTTTCCGATCACTGCTACATACACTGCTACACAGGTGGCAGAGTTGTTCTTCAAGGAGATATTCAGATTACATGGCTTACCTCGGAGCATTGTGAGTGACAGGGACAGCAGGTTTATGAGTCACTTTTGGTAGGAGCTATTCAGGTTGTGTGCGACAGAGCTCACTCCGAGTACTAGCTACCACCCTCAGACAGATGGTCAGACAGAGATAGTGAACAAATGGGTGGAGGGATATCTCAGAAATTATATAGCAGGGCAACAGAAGGCATGGGTAAAGTGGATTTATCTCTGTGAGTATTGCTACAATACCACTTATCACATGTCTATTCAGATGTCACCCTTTATGGCCCTGTATGGGTATGAGGCACCCAATTTTATGGATCTGCTTTTGAGTGACAGTAGAGTGCCCAGTGCAGGTGATTTGTTACAGGAGAGTCAAGACATTGTTAAGACTCTCAAGGATAATATAACTAAGGCACAGAATCAGCAGAAGCAGTATGCAGATCAGAAGAGGACTGAGCGGACTTTTGAGGTTGGAGATATGGTGTATCTTATGTTGCAGCCTTACCGTCAATCCACTCTAAAGAAGAGTGGTGCCGAGAAACTTAAGCCACGATACTATGGTCCATTTAGGATTATCAGGAAAGTGGGAGAGGTGGCTTATGAGTTAGATTTACCGGCAGAGAGCAAGGTGCACAACGTTTTTCATGTGTCACGCCTCAAGAAGGCGCTGGGACATCATATTGTGCCTTCTACAGTACTACCACCCCTGGATGATGAGGGAAAACTTGTTTTGATACCGGAGGCTATCATTGATTTCAGAGAAAGGAACTTGAGGAGACGTAACATCCGGGAATATTTGGTGAAGTGGAAGGATTTGCCAGTAGAGGATGCTACTTGGGAGAATGAGGAGATTTTGCAGCATCCAGAGTTGAAGTTGCTTGAGGACAAGCAATTTCAGGAAGGGCGGACTGTAATGTCCCCACCTTTTTAGCATCTCATTGGAGTTCTTAGCCTTTACATTCTCCGAAGGCTAAGTGGAGAAATAAGGAGAAATTGATTAAATTAATTTCTTATTAAGTCATTAAATAAAATAAAATTAAAAAAGGTGACTTTATATTTAATTAATTTAATTAAAAGTGACTTAAGTGATTTATTTAAATATTTTAATGTTATTATAAAGTTATAAAGTAACTTTATAATAATAAAGTCACTTTAATATTATAATGTGTGAATATGTCTTTAATCCCACATTGGCCAAGAAAGTGTTCGAGCTCTCATAAGAAAGAATAAGAAGGGACTTAAGAGCTCATTTTTTTATCATCCATCTAGAGAATTGATATTTGTTTGTTATGAACTTGGGAGAAGAAGCCAAGGGTTTCCGATTCAGTCAGCCATTGGAGAGCGACAATTCTTCAGTGTTGCAACCATTTGAGGTGGTGAAATATCCACTAAATTTGGCATTTCAGGAGAGCTTCATTCTGGAGTTCTATTTGGGCTTTAAAAAGAAGGGAAGACATCTAGGGTATGCAGATTTTCGAATATATATTAATTGCAGACCTACAGTTTCATTTGGCAGCCATTAAAAATCAGAATTGAAGCAATCATTTCAAAATACAATTGCTGCTACAGTACCCGCGCTACAGTACCGCCGTACGGGCTGCTACAGTGCCGCGTGAACAGTACCGCGTGAATAGTGCTGCCGTACGGATTGCTACAGTACCGCGTGAACAGTAATTTTTTCAAAAAAATTAAAATTTGCAGTTGGCAGATTTTTTTCAACTACTGGGACAGCAAAAATCAGGTTTTTATCTTACATTGTAATGAATTTGTTTTCCAGGCATATTGGCCATAAAACAGAACAAACATTCCCTTGATAGTTTCGTAAATTAATTCCAGCAGTAATATTATTGTTCCAATATTATTTTAAGCATAGGAGTTTATTCCAGTATTGTTTCATTGCTCATTATTACCAAAAAAAAACACAAAAAAATCTATAAACATTCAAAAACCAAAACAAATTCAAATCTATTGCATTCAAAAGAAACAGTCAGTAGAGGAGAGCCAAGTTGGGTTCTTACATCTATTGTTATGCATTATCTTGAATGGTGATCAGTGTTTGATGGTGTATGATTTGAATCCATTTGAAGCATCCCTTAGAAGATCGCACTGAGTTGGTGTCGGGTTGTTCAATCTGATGGTGAGACCCAACCCAGTAGGACTCTACCTAATCATTCATCCATCTTCTTACATTCTAGATTAGACTTTCTAAGCCTTTCATCTTTTGATATTTCTTTATCTCCCAGTTAGTAGATAGGACTTGTGATTCCAGCAAATCAGATGCTCAGGTCATCAAACGTAAGTCCCCTTGTGATTCCAGCAAAAATCACATCATACCACAAGAGCTTATCCACACGTAGAGAACCTGCATATAAGAACCTTGGAGTTGCCTCGATTGATCCTTCGGCGAAATCTTCAGCATTCGGCGAAACTTTATTCAAGAGAGGATAAGATACCTTTAGGTATTTTATTCTGTGTTTGGTCATGTACAAAAGACACATCAACAGGAACATAATTGATACATTGGCTATTGGTGAGTCATTAGCAGATATGGAGATTCCTTCCCCAGTTCATGGAGGAAATGTAGAGTCAGTCCATCAAGAAGATGAAGAGCCCCCGTCTCCTACAGGCACACAAATATTGGAGTCAGATAATGAAATGGATATTCTGGGCAATGAATTTAAGGAGGGAATGATTTCTGCTCTTCGAGGAGGCTAGAATATGCCATGTGAAGAGAATGATCAGGAAGTGAAAGGCGTTGAACAACCTCCTGTTCCTGATTGGCTGAAGGAAAGATTGAAAGAAAAGATACAAATAATAGAAGTTCAAGAAGAAGATGATATGGCCGACTTCTTGGCCAGATTAGAACAGGTTGCTGTAAAGAAGCCAGCCAAAAGGTTTTCCACCATTCAGAGAGATGAAGCCGGCTGTCTCATGATGCAGATTGCTGTGCCAAAAGTAGACAAGGCAAAAGAAGATATTGCTTCTCATGAATATGCAATCACTACAATCAATTTGGGACCAACTACTAAGAGTCAAGAAGTTGAAGACTTGAATAATTTAGTCGCTTCCATAAATGCAAGACTGGACAAAGAAGTAGGAAAGAAAAGGGAATACAAAAGAGAAGTTGAGCGCCTGAGGGAGTACATTCAACACTTGACTAAGCCGCTCAATCAAGTCAATCCTGAAGTTCCTCCACTTTTTAATTCACAGGAGACATTCGGATATTCTGAGGAAGAAGCAGTTACGGCCAGAGAAAGCAAAGAATGGATGGCAAATGGAAAAGGAGCAGCAACATTTGCGGACAAATTGAGACTGACATATGGGCAGACTTCCTTCTTGCTCTCCAGAGTTGCAAGCATGGCAGAAGCATGGGCTGATCTCCAGGATATTCAAGACATGATTATCCCATGCCTTAGAGTATTGAAGGGCATGCATACTTAGGAATTGATTAACAAAGAGATAATTGCAGCAGGGTCTGCCTATGATTTTAATGCATGGCATTGGACATTAGTTGCATGCAATGAAGTCCTGGAGAAGGTAAAGGCAGATAGTGCGAAGACCGAAGAGCAGATGAAAGAGATTCAGGATAAGTTCTTCCTTGTAGCTTCAGATGTGCTCGAGAAAGAAACAATCAGAGAAAGTGATATGCAGTTGGAAAGCCTAAAGCTCAAAATTTGGGAGATTTTCTTCCCCATCACAGGACCAGTCTTGAAACAAAATTTGGCTAAGGCTTTAAAATTCTTGTCTATCCGAGATGCCTTCCAGAAACAAGAGCTGGAGTGGGAGATTGCTTTTGCTGCTAGCGCAGATGATTTGGACGAATGGAAATACATAATCAACATGTTGCCACATGTCACCATGGAAGAGGTCGACTCAATTGTGTCTAGATTCATTGAACACACTGCTGCCCATGAGGATAAGGATGCACCTTTATAGGAGATGGCTAACTACACCACTTGTCCAACATGCATTTGTCTCTAGTTTTATTTTTAGAAACTCTATCTAGGGTTGTGTTTTAATCTTGACCGTTGATCTTAGATTGGTCTCGACCATTCATTCATTTTTCAGAACTCTATATAAACTCTCTCTCTCATTTTCATGGTTGTGGAGAGATTTATGAAATTGTTGCTTAGAGCTATTTGAATAATAAAAGTTAATTTGCAAGTATTTGCCTTGAAATCTTCTTGTTATTAAGTGGTTGCATGATTGCGTATCTTTCTTCTACAATAGAATAGAATAGAATAGATTTGCTTAAAGTAATTTGCTTTGAAGTTGTTAGATGAATAAGGGATTTGGTAGTTTAGATTGGTGAAACTTTTGCTCATACTTTCTTTGGATGGACGATTTTCGTTCAATGTGTAAAGTTAGCCTGAGCTTTTGATGTGGATGCTTAACTTCTACTTTGAGTAATATTGTTCAATTGTTGGTATTATTCATAAGTATGAAAATCTTAAGCACAACCCTAGAAGATTGCACCCGCTTTGCGTAGTTGTCCAAGTGTGGCGAAACAAAGTGTCGTTATTGGTTTCACCCGGTTTTTACTGTTTCTTGAGTTCATGGGAATAACTTAGAAGTAGCATAGAACTCCTGAACCCTTATCCTTTTTATCCTTTTTTTGAAGAAGTCTAAAATCTGATATTCAAAAAAAAAAGAGAGCAGTTATTGTTAAATTCGTTTAAGTCTTAGCTTGTGAATGATCTTTTTGAGCGTAAGTCCCCTTTGTAATTCAGCACACTACCAAGGAAGCTATCCGCATAAAGTCGCCCGTTTGCACATATAGACCTTGGAGTCGCCTTGTGGTCTTTCTCGCAATCTTGGCACAAGTAGTGATTTTGTTCAGGAGAGGATAGAGTATCCTTGGATATTTTATTCTAATGTTCAGTATATGATAGTACACCAACAGGTACCACCTTCATTTTGTTCCTCATAGAGAGGATCGACCCTTCGATGAACCATCATTTCTTAGCCCATTGGCTGGTTGGTTTTCCATTTTACCCAACAACTCCTTGAGCCTACGATTGTAAGCTTGTACATTTTCATTTTTCCCTTGTTTGGTATTATAGATATCCGCCACAATTTCATTGTCATCCCGCAACAACTTAAACTCTTCCTGGAATACCTACTTCAATTTTTCCCAGGATTCAGTATGTTCATAATCCAATTCAGTGATCCAATCAATGGCCACCCCTTGTAGTGTGGCAAGGAATGCCCTTAGCGAATAATCCTTATCTTCCTGACGACTAACCATCTATATGGTCTTGCATGTCTTATGATGTCGTACTGGATCCTCCAATCCTTTCCCTAAGAACTTTGGGAGCTTCTACCTTTCCAGGCTCAGACTCGTTGAGGAGTCACCATCATTCTATGTTAGTATGTACCGTATGCTGCGAACCTGACAGGGCTGGTTCGCTCTCGACCATGTTCCGGTGCTTCTCTTGCACTCTTGGCCACGTCAGAGCCCTCTACATGTCCTTCTTGCTTATGTAAGTTAGAGTGTTTATGGTGGGAACATGACAGTCTGCTCTTCCCGAGATTGCTTGTCCTCAAGCAATGACAATTTTAACCAAATTTTTTCAATGCGAGGGTCCCTAAACTAACCCTTGGAGATTCGTAGTCTTTTACATCCTCCTTGTGATATAATTAGCTTTCATAACCCTGATATTACCTTAAGTTGCAAATTTGAACTTGTAACAACAAAATTTCGAGTTGGAGATAATTTTCTCTCATCCTCACTTCGCATCACTTTGTAAATGGTCTGCGCAATGTTAATGCAAGAACTTATATATTAAGATGAGGATTAGAAGTATGAAACACATCTATGACTTTAATGACGATGTTTCCTATTAATGTTTGTCTTTTTGCCTTCTCATCCAAGATGCAAAACATAGGTCATTAAGGTGATGCCTCGTAGATGATATCACTTGTCTTATAAGATTGATTCCCTATTTCCTCAATGGATAATTTTTTATTCTACAATAGAATCTCTTCATAGGTTGTAGGAATCTAATAATACTAGTTTGGATGAAAGCATTGTTTGATAGCCAATACATCTTTTTGTCCATAAATGCGTTATAGTTCCCTTATTTATGATTGATCGTACCATACATGAAAGAGCTATGGTAGGTATAGTAGGTAAGAGTATAGCCCAAAGGTGAAAGGGTAATGCTTAACTATACACCATAAAACGGAGACCTTATGAGGTTAGGAATATGTTTACTGAATTTCATTTGTTTATATCGTAGTTGTACCTTAACACAATTGTTTGAGAGAGGGTAGAATGTTAAGAATTTGATTTTTAAATTTTTGTAAAGAATCTTTGACATAGCTATGTTCAATCATGCTCCGTACTTTATTAGGCTTTACTAATTGTTTCAATTCTTGATTATGGTCTTGTGATGGTTCATTATGTGTGATAAGTAGTTTGTGATATGAAAAATATTGTTTATGATAGGTATTCAGATATGTCTAGGTTTCTTGAGAAACTTTATGACAATTGGTGAGATAAATTTCTCAAAAATGTACAGAGGCTGTACCAATTAGAGAGCATGAAGGATGGTCTGTTCCTGATTAAATAGGTCTAGAAGATGATTGGAGAGTGTACCTGATTTCTCTAATGTCTAGCTATTGATGAGTACTTTATTTCATGTTGATTTCTGGGACATGGCTGAATTACCAAGCCTCTTATACCTAAGTTGGGGTTTGAGCGGTTTGTTAGTTCATTGTTTTGGACTAATTAACGACAAGGTTATCAATATAAGTTTTAGTTTTGTGTTGTAAACTTGTCACAAGTGTGTGCTAGAGGATGGTACTGTTATTATGGCCCGCTCCTCACATGAATAGAATGGTTATTAATCTCAACACGTTTCCTGACAATTTATACGCAACTTATTATACTCATGAAGTTCTTACATCACCACTTCATGGTGTTTGAGCGTTTGTATTCTCACACATTCTTCCTTCCTATCCTTTGGCATACACCCTGTAGATTTTGTTATGTTCAACAATCCCTATGTTGTTCTTACTAGTGTCTTACTAATATTAGGGGGATTGTGAGACTCATGTTCGCAGAAAGGAGGACCTTGATAATCTAAAACATGCACCCCATTTTAGTTTGAATGCAAGAACAGTTATAAGTACTCATAGAGAACACATGGAATAACTTGCTGAAAACACATCAAACGCGATGAAGTATATTCAAGACATAAGGCATACATTAGGAAGGCACACACATTTGAAGTAATCATTCCGAAAGTATAACAAACATTGGGCAATCACGTAAGATACAAAGCATCCATACAATACACTAGCATACATGAGAAAGGTACACATATAAAACACACATGGAGTAAACGTGCTGAAATATATCTTGTAAAACACACAAAGCATGAAGTATACACATGAATACACGTAAGGCATGAATCATACACATGAACAAACATAAAGCGTAAAGCATGAAGTATGCACATGAAAACATGTAAGACATGAATCATACACACGAATACACGTAAGGCATAAAGCATGATATGTACACATGAATACATGTAAGGTATGGATCATACACATAAATACATTTAAGGCGTAAAGCATGAAGTATACACATGAATACATGTAAGGTGTGAGTCATATAAATGAAGGTGTGAAGTGTACACACAATTTGCATGAAGCATACGCATAAATATGTGTAATGCATGAAGCATGCACATAAATGCACGTAAGGCATGAAGCATGCATGTAAAGCATGAATCAATATACATAAATACACGCAAGGCATGAAGCATACATGTAAGGCATGAAGCATCCACTCAAGGCATGAAGTAATACATGTAAATACACATAAGGCATGAAGTGTACATGCAAGAAGTGAAGTATAAATACATGTAGGACATGAAGCCATATAAATACACGCCAAGCATGAAGCAAACATTTGAAAGTCACACGCATAGACAAGTGCAATGTTGGCCTATTTGATTTTGATTCACTTAAGAAAAGGGTTGAATAGTTAACCCTAATTGTGTGGTAGTTAAGTATGTTTGTCCCGTAGGGTAGGTTTAAGGCTCTGATACCAATTTTAATATGCTCTTTTTGTGATGATCCTAAATATTGCCCTAAAATCACAAGTTCACTTAAAATAAGAGATGTGATATAGTTAGAATTATATCTTTACCAATAAAATTTCTTTATCAATATAAATCCTGGCTTGATTGCTAGACAATATTTAAAATATAATTCATAAGACCAATTATTTCTATTAGGGTTAGGGATCCAACAAATATAAGTGCATATATATCAACAATCATCTTAATCTATTTAGATAAATCACGCAATAGCCTTTTGAACTTTAAGTGTAAATGAACAATTAACATTCAATGAAATGATAAATAACAACTACATTTGAATCTAATCCATAATTTCTTTTCTAGTAACCAATCATAGTAGAGATTAGAGAGGAGAGCATGTTAGGGCATTTGGAAAAACTATTCATCACAAGCAAGCCCAAGGGCGTGTTCAGACCCCCCTTGGCCTTGAGTGGCAATAACTCCCATCCATCCAACATGGGTTGGCGTACTTACATTGTGAGAACCTGTATCACCTTTCCCTAATATGTTTCCTTGCGAACCTTACTCATTCTGCTATTTGGAAAAGAATATAGATTAAACCAAGAATTATATTAATATAAATAAATCCATGAATTCCCTTATTCACTACCTAAACAAAAAATATGTATTTATAACAAATATTTTATCTTTCATAATATATAACTATATTCATATGTATACCAGTATATATATACATCAAACATATTTGTATTTCTATGCATACCAGTCTATGTTAGAATTCTGCTATTAATTGCTGTCGATATATATCTCTTATCTGATCTGACGAATGCAGTTGCAAATTATAATGATTTTGATCCTTGTTGATATCCCTCACGAATGCTAATTCTATATATAAGTTTGCTTTTCTCATTCCCTTCCATGCCTTCTTCCATATGATAATTCTGCCCTTTATGGTGTGATGTCCCCAAACTGAACCTCATAAAATATTGTTGATATTGAGAAAGCTCCTTGTATTATCTTTATAATAAGTTGATGCAATTGAAACCAAATTGTTTGATGACGATGTATTGAGAATAATCAAGATTATTAAATGATGAATGTGAAGCAGTTTGATAGAAGAAGAAAGAGATGTTTACTCTTTGGCCAAACATGAAACATATATGCTACAATCTGGATATCATCAGGAAGAACCCAAGAAACTCAACTCACCAGTTGCTTGAGCTTGATTGCTGTTGCTATTTATAAGTGTCCAGCATATCACATGGTAATCTTCGTGGCAGACCAGATCTGACGCATGTCAGAATGGTCTCCCTTGCAACAATATAAAGTCCTTCCAAACTCTTTTTAAGTGAAATACGAACCACACAATGAGCCACTATGTAAATGTTGAAACCTGATAGGAGATTGATTAAGTTCGATTGCAGAATAGAGGGCGAGCAAACATAAAGAATACATGATACAAGGAAAGGACCCTTATCAATGACAATGAATATACTTGAAATGCACTTTCATACTAATGCAATCTCCATAAATTAATCAAAAGCATCAAAAAGACGCGGGGATGTGCAAGGGTGTGATTAAGGTTATATTATTCATTAAACAAATCCAATCAGCCATTGATTAATTGATTGACTATTAGACAGCAATTAGTTAGACGGAAAAGTATGATTTGTATAAATAATGAATAGATACGAATCAAGGAAGGACATGTATGCAAGCATGCAATACCACAAGATATTTAATGTGGATCGGCATTCATTTCCAGAATAATCATGGGATATTTTTATTTCTTATTTCATCCTTTGTGGATTCGCTTTTATTGAGGAAATAGCCCCTTGTCTTTTGGGCACATATTTTCCAGCAATACATATCAGACAGCGCCTTGGGAATCGCAATAATTCACAAGATCAATCAGGCAAGCATCCATATCTGGAGATCATATAGAATCGCTACAAAAACACATATGTCAGGAAAGCATTCATATATAGATCGAAGGTCATATTAGACCATTACTAAGCTTATTGCACATCGATAGAGCCAAATCAGATATAGCAATTACCGTATCACTATAAGCGATAATTGAGGAGATCATTGCATACTTCAAGAGTCTAACCAGAAACAACAAATCTACATCATTGCTATAAGCGATTGAGAAGAGAACATACAACATATTAAAATCGATATATCAGAAAATGCTACAAACAGTGAGAGGTAACTTGCAGCATAGTCTGCAATGACATATCAACGGAGGACATCAATAAAGCCATCTGAGACATTAACCACTATATAACTAGAGATGCCAAGATAAAAGGTTATGTGCAATGAGAGATTTCTGAGTATATGAAAATCAATATATAATATAGGAGGAGATAGTGAAGAGCCTGAGCAGTTTGTAAGGAGATGGTAATCAGTTTATGGGAGGTTTAGGATCAGCATAAGTCAGAGAAAGTTATCAAGATAAGTTCCATCTTCTAAAATTATTCTTAGCATCATGATTTAAATTTTTATAATAAGATGTCTTTAGAATCAATTAAACTATATTTATAAATGTATTACAATTCTCGTTTTAAGTAGAATTGTTGTTTCAGGACTAAATTAAGGGGAATCCCAAAAGTGGACATTACATATAGCCTTCAAGAGAAGACGTAGGGTTGCAACATTTGCAAGTGTGATGTCTCTTCAAATTACTCGATGCCTCTTCATTAGGAATCGTTACTGTTTATGTTGTCTCCTAAGCAAACCATTGACTAATCAACAAGTTAATGTTTATTAATGTAAGTTTACTAATTGTTTTCTGCTTTTTTTCCCCTAGCAAATCGCTGATCATGTGTCTTTTTATTTATCCATTTCTATTTTCTTCTTGCTTGGAGACGGTATGGGTGTTAGATTGGCGCTTCTTAAATCGGGCTTCATTATAAAATTTGTGAAGTCTTACTAGTAAGACAATTTTTCTGACCGATAGAAATCAATTTCTAGATTTATTTGTTATTTCCTTCTTGCTTACGAAAGTGAGTGTGTTTATGGTGAGAACATGACATAAATGGAACAATTGTAGGCAAAAAGCATTACAGAATTTGCTATCTCCATCACCCGCAATATTTTTAGACAAAACCTTTGATGAGCTTATAAGTAAGTCCCCCTGAGCACACAATTTGTAGTGAGAGTTTATGCAAGACTTATGTTGAAAAAGTTTTCATTCAAACTGTGAAGTTAGATTATTGTGTTGTGTTGTGAGATTTGATAAATCAATAATAAGAAGATTCATGCTCATCTCGTGTTCTCTTCTTGTATGCTTTTAAGGAGTTGCTATTATAGTAATATTGTAATATTTAGTTTTAATGATCATCTAGTTAGTTTTAGGAAGTTTCCTTTCTGTATTTGTTCTTGATCATTTCTTTTATAGAAACATCACTTGTATTCACTATATAAGGAGTTTTCATCTCCTTTGTAAATATCGAACAATCAATTATTATTTCATGGTATTAGAGCGTGTTAGGTTTTTTTTGACATGTTTTTAAAAAAAATTATGGGTATTTTACCTGGAATTTATCTCTAGAAGTTTTATATGATTTTTTATGAAAAACTGTGTTGTTACCTAAAAGTTTTTCAAATGTTTTGACAATTTTTTAAATAAAATCATGGTTTTTTTTGAATTTTTTGTGAGAAATTTTTAGAAAAAAATTGAGGATTTTATTGAAGATTTTTTAAGGCGTTTGCTGAAGGGTTTTTGGCCATCTTTCTGTTCATGGGTTCTTTCTCTGTCGGAGGGTTTTCCTGATTTTTTGCCACAAAAAATCATGTAAGGGTTTTGCATATTTTTTTCATAAAAACCGAGGGTTTTGTATGATATTTTCCTAAAAATCATGGTCATGCAGTTTTATTGTATTTTTTACAAAATGAAGGTTTTTGCTGACCTTTTCACAAAATCGTGTGTGATTTTACATCACATCAAGGGTGTGACATTTTTTTCCACAAAATTGTGGTTTCTTGCAGCTTGTTTTGGGTCGCACCTAGGGTTTCTAGGACGAATGGTGTTCCTTTGCAAAAGTTTTTTTGAGTATTTTTTTACAAGTCATGGGTGTTGCTTCTTTTGATGATTTTTGGCAAAATCATGGTTTTCCAAACCTGTGAAGTTTTTTGAGAAGTTGATCTCAATGTCTCTGGATAAAGGGAGGGATAGCTTTGTTACCCAACATCATGTTGAAAGGATTGTAGTAAACTTGGTCATATCTAGAGGTTCTGTAGAAAGCGGTTGGCTGATCAGAAGTCCAATCAGGGAGGGTCTCAGCAGCAGGCTCATGTTGCAGAGCATTTTGAAGAGGAGTTATCTTTCTTTGCATTCGTGGTCAAATGACCTACAGATTATGTCAAGTCTTCTATAGGGTAGTTAGTAGTATGGCCATTAAGGGAGGGTATTATAGTAATATTGTAATATTTAGCATGTAATGGTCATCTAGTTAGTTTTAGGAAGTTTCCTTTTTGTCATTCATCATTTAGTCAGTTTTAGGAAGTTTCCTTTCTGTCTTTCATTCTGGATCGTTTCTTTTATAGAAACATCATTTGTACTCTCTATTTAAGGAGTTCTCATCTCCTTTGTAAATTTCGAACAATAAATTATTATTTCAGTTGCTACCTTCAATATTGCACTAGATTTCATTTAAATCCTGTTGTTGATGTAACTCCATTTCTCTCTATTTTAACTAATGGAAAGCATTTATTTTCAGTTCATATTATTGGTCAGCTGCATAACAAAAAATGCACGTTGTGAGATAAAGAACTTTTCAAGTCTTGTGCTCTATACCTCCAAGATAAAAAGGATAGCTATGATTTGGTTTCAGGTTTTTCATTTTCATGCAAATCTCCATATTATAAAAAATCTGATAAAATTGTAAAGTGTGTATAAGTTGCAAACTTGTTTATTGTTTAGAATTTAGGTGTAGTTTAAATCAGGGAGCTTACTATAAGAATTTCAAGAGAGGGTTTCCTCATACAATTCAATCTTAAGTTCTCTTTAAAAAGACAAAATAAAAACCTAAGAGTCATCAATTGCTGAACTCTTCCCAACTAGACATAATTTTTTTTTTCGTCATTTCCAAAGATGCTAAATAACTTTTCCTTCATATAAGTCAACAACTGGAAATTTTGAGACGTGCAAAAGAAATCTTTTGTGCCCCACTTGCATTATGCACACTAAAATAGACATGCATTTCTTTTATGTAGGAATCTAAATTTCCGCATTTAGTTGTCGTTAAAATGATTTAATTTCAATTTTTTTTTTGAACTTTAAATGAATTTTGCTTAGTTTTTACCTTCTTGCTTCCAATGGACTTTCCTCCAAGAATGCTTCTTTGTCAAAATCATCCCCTCCATTGTCTTATATGCCAAACTTCTTGGCTAGAGTTCTCACCAAAGAACCAATAGATGTCTGTTCTTGGACCATTTTTCTTTGCTGCTGTGTCGTATGTTCTTGTTGTTGGCCGATCCAAGTTTGATTCATCACCATTCTCTCCATTTGGCCCTTGAAGTTGACTACTTGGGCTTTCAAATCTCCTTTCATTCTTACTTCTTGATTCCACTTTTGGGTAGTGATTTCCAGATTGCAAGCTAGCAACTTTTTGTTCTTTGAAGATCTATTCACTATCACCCAAAACCATTTTCCCAATTCCCAAAGATTAGCAAATTTCTCTAATACTAAACTGATTTGTTATTTCTAAGAAAAATCTTGTAGAATTTACTAGAACATGAATTCAAACTACTGTCCTACTTATTTGAGCAATTAGAGAGCCTTAAAGGATAGAATGTTTTGTAATTTTGAAAGTAAGTGTAGAAATTAGTGAATTTCACCACACAAAACTCTGAAATTTAACCTAGAAAACCCCATGCAGAGGAAAAATTAGCTGGTAGCAGTAATTGCTCATTGACAAAATAATAATAATCACAAAAGAAGTACAGAGAGTAGATACAACTGGTGGCTGCGCCATTTGCTCACTGTCAGACTCTCAGTTCTCTGTTGTTTTCTACAACTGCATTCTCCTCAATTTCACTACAACACTCAGACAAGTTTTTGATGATCCAATTCAACCTCTTATTGTCTTTAATACTTTATATAGATTTTGGGGTGTCCTTGTGCACTAGAAAGACCTAGAAGTAGAATTGGAATTAAAAATTCAGAATATTTGCTTCAAATTCCATAATTCATGTTATTAGGGTGAGACAATCCATTTGTGTAGAGAAGTGGTTTCATCTTCACCCGTTATTATCATGAAATTGTTGTGGCAGTTTCAAAATTGCTCCTTCAGTTGACCTGGCAGTTTCAAAGTTTCTCCGTGCAGAGACCACCTGTTTGATTTGCTGACAACTGGATGATTTCTATGCTGATGAAGAATTTTGACTTCTAGGTCCTTTGGATCATAAAATTAAATAAATTTTGCACCAAGTAAAAAGCTGCGTTACATGGGGACATGCACCACCCTTCATACCCCCATCCTTATGTTAGACACAATGCACCACTGAGAGGGGGAGGGGGTGAATCAGTGGTTCTCAAATTTCTTTCCTCTTTTGCAGTCCTTGGTGAACAACACAATGCCAACACCTTATCCCTTGAGACATTTTGGAGACGGGGAGATGTTATGGGACATCCCCTAGCCATTCCCCCAATATGAAAGAGACTGGAAACATCCCAAAAGGTATCCCCAAAATCGGGGACAGCAAGAAATATTTAGGGATGCCTAGCCATCCCCAAGGTAGTCGGGGATGTCTTAGACGTCCCTTGACTGTCACAAGGATGGCTAAGCATCCCCTTCAAAAAAGAAGCAATTTTTTATAAGGTTTAAAAAAATACTTCATAACAATAAAAAAAGACTGTTAAATATGTCATGACAGCATATAAAGGCAATATATCATGACAATATTATAACAACTAAATTAATCATGACAACAGTGACACCAACAACTGTAGTATAACAGCAATAAATATATCATGATTCAAATTCATAGTTGATGATATAACAGTTAATACTACCAGCAATAATTTGGATTTCTAATTTCACTATTCAAAAAAGTTACAAACTTCAAAATTCTTAATATGGTAATAAAGTTGTATTTGCTATAATTTGGTTACTGGTATAGTGTGAGAAGTACAAACAAATAATTTCTTTTTGGAATACGGTGAAAATTTTGCTTACTCATTTTCAAGATGCAAATACTCCAGTACCTAGAACTTAGGCTAGTCATCTTCTCAACATTTAAACTCTTAGCTGCTGCATCATCTCTCTACGAATTACCAGAACTTCCCACTCAGGACCCGAGTGAGGAGGAGACAGAAAAACAAGAAAGGGGGGGGAACCCTGTCGACGACGGGGAGTGTGTGCAAGGCACAATAGTCATGTTATATTTACTGCTGCTATATTTCTGTTCACGGACTCGTAGAAATTTGACTGTCTCATGATCAAAAATATAGCAGCAGTAAATATAACATGACAGTGTTAAAATGATGTTGGATGAGGTCTATAGAAGCTTACATGCCAACCATATTCCAACCCGCCGTCCCCCAAAAATGACCCTCATACTACTGTCCCTGAAATGCATCCCTACATGTTTCTTGCATTTTGTTTTGTTTTTAAAAACACATTTCGTCTATGAAATTGTGTTCATTCATTAAATATAATGCTTTAAATTTGTATTATTATATATTGTCCATCTTTGTTGATCACAAGGGACTTTATGCTGGTCTTTATAATTGGAGAAGATTTTCGCAAGTGGTAGGTAAGTTTTTGATCCTAATTTCTTTTCTTGTGTGCTAAACTAAACATTGATAGGCAGGTTCCCATCTTTTATGTTTCATCTACCGCTGAAGAGACTTTGGCATACGCTAATACCATTCCAGAATGGCTTAACAAGCAGCGGCAAGAAAAGGTATTCTCTCTTACTGAAATAGATATTATCACAAAAATGGGTATTTGAAGAATCTTACCTTAGAATTTATTTTGCAGTTATATGCCGGTGAGGCTTTATTTGGTCATATTGGACTGATGGCAGATAAAAGGCTTTATTCATTTTCAGCACTTCATTCTCCTCAGCTTGTGTAAGTTTCTTTATTTCCTATTTCTTCTATTGGTGTTTAGTTTGTCTGTTAGAAAGAAACTTAAATCCACTGATGCAGTCATGGATGGGTTCAGATAAGAACTATCTAATCATGCAGCAAGTGCAACGACATTACACATCAGAAACCACAATGACACAACAATAGATGGAACAATGATCTTATTGATTAATAGGCTGAATTATATTCACAACCTTTGCCACAAGATCTTACAACAGAGTGAACTGCAGTCCTTGATTACAATGTATCATAGGGAGAATCAGTGTGCAGAATTGATTACCATCTTCTGAGCCAATACAGAAAATGATGCTTTTCAATCTACTACCACACTCTCTTGAGTCAAATCTTTATCCGGGATTAAGCTAGCTGCTCTTCAATGTAGGATGAAATTTGAGTGATACTTTAATGGTGAGTGCAAGCAAATAAAATGTTATGTGCTGACCAGTTTCAATCTACTACCACACTCTCTTGAGTCAAATCTTTATCCGGGATTAAGCTAGCTGCTCTTCAATGTAGGATGAAATTTGAATGATGCTTTAATGGTGAGTGCAAGCAAATAAAATGTTATGTGCTGACCAGTTTCAATCTACTACCACACTCTCTTGAGTCAAATCTTTATCCGGGATTAAGCTAGCTGCTCTTCAATGTAGGATGAAATTTGAATGATGCTTTAATGGTGAGTGCAAGCAAATAAAATGTTATGTGCTAACCAGCAAGTACAATGTGAAATGCACAATAAAACGTATGGCAGGACTTGCTTCAGATGGATATGGTAAGATGTAAGCATTGTAACTCAATGTGGTCTTAATTGTGAAGCCCCTTATGATCCGTAAGCTTGTATGTGTCTTCAAATATTGGTGCAAAGGTCAAATGTTTGCCTCATGACTTAATAATAGGATCTTTCTTAATAAATCCTAAAAGTTACATCACATAACCTATCTTGTCCCCTTTTTAGGCATAAGTTTATTGAAGACCCTTAGCTTATTTCCTTAATGTTTTACATGGGCTAATGGGGTGGTAAAGCATAGTTTGTAGACTCTACAAGTACTCTCTGAGTTGCCAAGTATGCTCTATTTTTTTTGCTTCGCAAGTTTTTAGACACAAGAAAAACGTGGATAAAAATGCTGATGGGGTAAAATGATGGTTAAAATACATTTTTCACATGTTTTTTTTGGCTATAAAACCTTGCATTTTCTATTTTGAGATGCCAATTTTTAATTTAATACATTTTGCAATTGAATTTGCAAAAAATATATGTGCTTTTAAGAAATTCTAATTTTTAGTACTCTCTAAGTTGCCTAGTTTTTATCGAGTATTTTCTGAGTATTTCCTTAGCCAAAAATTCTAGGCTTACTGAGTACTCTCTGAGTCTGAGTCTGCGAATGAGTGGTAAAAAAGGAAAATCAAATAATTAATTTTAGTTTGTCAGAAAGTAACTTTTGTAGAACACAAATTTACTATTGAGAGGTGGGGGGGGATGAATCAGTAGTAAATAAAACTTTAAATTCTTATCCAATTAATCCTTTGTAAATCTTATTCAAAGTTTATAAACATAATTCTGAAATAAAAGCACCAAACTGAAATCTGGAAGATACACCCATACAAAGAAACCAATGCACAAGAGATTACGTAGAAACCCAAGATGGGAAAAACCATGGTGAGAAATGCTGTTAGGATCTATTGTCCTAATCCAGCCTCACAGTTAAAATTCCAATTACAATGTTTAAGGGCACCAACCCTAAGGAGTCACCCAACCCCTTTTCTAAGAGCACCAACTCACAGTTCAAAACCTTTGAGCACCAACTCAATAACCTTAGAGCACCAACTCCAGGAACAATACAGTTACAAAATATTACTGATTTCAACTTCAAATGCACCGAACTTTACAGTGTTAAAACATGCAGACAATCTTTGACAATCTGAATAGTAATCTATCTTTGAATATTTTGAGTAAGGAAACACTAACACACAGATCTGCAAACAAAGCTTTTTAACAACATTATCAAAACTAGTAATCTGCAAATTATGACTTCAGTACTGTCACTTTTGTAACACCACAAATGAGTTATGTATAAACTTTTGGAGAATATACTGTTATGAGAATAACAATCACAAAGTAAAGACTATGGAATTGCCACTGTTATACCTGACCATCAGAATTGCAGATACTCCACTCAAATTTTCTTTCACAATGATATACACTCCATTTCTTCTTAGTGTTGTGATGTTTTCACACATTGCCCCATTGCAAATGGGGACCCCCTACTTTTTAGGTCCTCTTGGTCATTTGGTTTTGGTTCTTTGGGTCTTTTCGCAGCTGTCTCATCAGTCCTCTGGGTTTGCAAGTGTTTGGGGGTCAGTTTGATCAAATCTGCAGCTCGTTTGAGCAAATTTGGCTAAGTATGGAGCATGTTTTGTCTGTTTTAGGGTTTTGACCTTCAGACCTGAATTTGAGGCCTTTCCTTTGGGTTTTGGAAAAAGTGAGTGTTGCATTGGAATCAGGACCCTTCAAGGAACCTGCACGTGAAATTTGAGCGAATTCTGAGCAACTTTCTATTTTTAGAAAGTTCTTATATTTTAGGGATTTCACTGCCTCTTGGATTGGTCTAATTTTGCCAAAAAAAAACTTACTGTTTTTAGTAATTTCTATTTTTTAGTAAGTTTCTATTTTTAGTAAGTGTCCCTGCGTCCCATTTTGCCGTAGTCCTAACGTTTTGAAACACTTTCTATTTTTGGAAATTCCATTTGTGGCAAGTTTTTCGCAGGCAGACACTGAAGATTGAGCATTCTTGAACACTCCCAAATCCGGAAAGTCAAAAAGCAGGCTAAATTGATAAAAAAATGGCTAAGTGTGAGCATCCATTCCAGAAGTGTAAAGAGTGAAAATCTTCTAAGTCTAGCAATATTCACTTCAATTCCCCAAAATGGCATTTCAATCTGGTAATATTCAAAATTGGCTAAGTCAGGGAAGATGGAAAAAGGTAAAATTCCTTGACCAAGTGATTTTGGCATCCATGTCCTAGGTAGGGCACCAAATCAAGGTCTTCATGGAAAATTGAAAAACGTGCAAATTCCTTGACGAGGTGGAATTGGCCCCCAAACGCTAGGCAAGGGCGCCAAAATGGGTTAGCCATGGAAAATTAAAAGATCACAAAATATCTTCATGAAGTGAAAACAGGGCCCATGCTAGGAGATGAGTGCCAAGATGGATAAAGCAAGGAAAATGCTCAAAAGTAAAAATTTCTTGGCCAAGTGGAAACAACGCCCTAGTCAGGAGTCTAGCGCTAAAACAAGGTGGTCAAGGAAAGGTGGAAAATGTTCAAATTCCTTCCTCATTCCCAAATAGTGCCCAAGTCCCAGTAAGGGCGCTAAAAGGAGGTTGTCATGGAAAATCCAAAACAAGTCAAATTTACTCCTTGATAGTGATATAGTGCCCATGCACAGAGAGGAGCGCCAAAATGATTAAGGCATGGAAAGTTGAAAGAAATGCCAAATTCCTTGGCATAGGTGAAATGGCGCCCAAAGGTGGAGAAGAGTGCCAAAATGCGATAGGCGTGGAAAATGGAAAATATGGGAAATTCCTTCACCAAGGAGAAATAGCGCCCTAGTGAGGGTGCCAAAATCAAGGGCCCATGGAAAAATCAAAAAGTGAAAATTCCTTGCCCAAGTGCTTCTAGTGCCCAAGGAAGAGTGAAACGTGCTCAAACAAGGGTGGTATGGAAAATAAGAAAAGTAGAAAATTCCTTCACAAGAGAAAAATGGCACCCAATTGTTGAGAATGGTGCCAAAATCAAGGCGTTAAGGAAAAACTTGAAAAGTTGAAATTTCCTCCATCAAGGTGAATTTTCCATGCCCAAGTCAAAGAGATAGAAATTTTCCAAGGCAAAGAAAATTGAGGGTCAAGGATGAACCAGAAGGAAAAAATCCCCTCGGGAATTTAAAAAATAAAATCCATTAGGCATCGAAATTTCAAAATTTTGATAGATTTGGATTCGAGAGAGAATTCTCTCTCCTGGACCCCGGAACCCTAATTTTGGGAAGTTCCTAAAAAATAGGAGATGTTGAAAACTAATGAAAAATCTCCTCAAGATAGGGCAAATTCAAAATCTCAAGAACGGGTGATTGTGGAGGCATCACCGCCATCCAGGACGACACCCATGGCAAGAGTGACATTCACACAATTCAACCCCACTAGAGGTGCTGAAGGGCAAGAAGAGACAATTGATTCATGGCTGTTGGAGACATTGGGCGTTTTGGTGGCGAACCTACCAAAGTTACCAAGTAGGACGCAACTTGGCAAACTTTGTGGAATGGAACTGCCATTTGGCAGACTTGGCGGAGGGGCACTGTCATCATTTGGCGATATGGAGCCCTATGGCAGAATGGAACTTCCATCGGGCGAACAAGATCTAGGAAGGGCACTGCAGGCATGACAAGAGTTGCAGGAGGTTGGTATGCAGGCAGGAGGGGAGGAATCCTCCTCTCCCGAGACAGAGGAATTGGTGCTACGTTTGCCTAGAGCCAACCCAGAGGATCCCTTCGGTGCTATGCAGTAATGTGTGTCTCAATTGGAAGGGATGGCCAAATTTATGAGCCATGTGGGCCACACTGTGAAGGATATTGATGTTGGGCATGATCCTTGCATTGCCAGGGTGGCGTAGCGACTCCTATCATTCATGAAGGAGGGATATGAAGGGGAATTTTTTCGATGCTTTACAGCTAGGGGATGGCCGAAATCTAAAACTCAGGAGATGTTGGACACATGGAGGGCCACCCTGGTGGTAGATGATGGGCATGGCATTTGTGTATCCCTACGTGGGATGGAGATTGCCTTTCAGGATCTAGTCCTGAAATACCGAAGAATGGCAGTAGTCTGGATGGAAGCAGTCACCGCACAATGAGACCAGGCAGTATGTGTGGCAGAGGCAACAATGAAGACACTGGCTCATCATAGTCATAAGAGCTAGGAACAGTTGGCCCAGGAGCATTCACGGGTGACATCTTTGGAGAAAACGGTGGTGATGTACAGGCAGGAGTTAGTCACCAAAGACAACCAGAAGGCCCAGCGAAAGGCCAAGGTGGCGGAGTTGGAGGCGAACTTGGCATGAAAGGAGGAGCAACTGAAGGGACAGGGTGAAGAGTTGCAAAAAGCACGCAACAAGGTTATTGAAGCTGCCTACATGGTCAAAACTGCACGGGAACGGGAATTGGCAGCTACCTAGCGCATGCAGCGTCTCCAGCAGCAGTCGAGCACTTCCTAGTCTTCAGTTTTGTTAGGGACGCCATCTAATCCTTCTCACCAGTAGTAGTTTAGTAGGTTAGATGAGCTCCCATTTTTTTTTCGTTGTTTGGAAGACTACTTTTTTTGGGGGGGGGGGGGGGGGGATGATGTTGGCGGTAAATGTCAACTTAGGAATAATATTTTGTTTATGTTAGTTAATTGGCCATGTGGTGTTCCCGTAGGGGTTAGTTGGCAATTTGCGACGGTTGGTGTCTCCGCCAACCTCCGAGTAGTATATATGCTGCGTTGTAAGGGAACCCCGACATTAGTGATTATTGTACATCCATTTTGCCTGATGCAATAAAGACATCATTCTGGCCATATTGTGATTTTTGTTATGTTCTGCGAACTGCTTTATGAATAATATATGTGTATTTCCATTCTGTTACTCTTTAATCTAAAGTGATTCGTAGTGGTAAACATAGTTCAATCATAGACAGAGTTCAAGAAAGTAGTAGAGCAGAAAATAATTGAAGTAGAGGAGGAAGAGAAGGCAAAGATTGTTGCCAAGATATTGTTGTAAGAAGCATGTAAACTTCATTGAAGATATGTTGATTCAACAATTCGCATGGTCTCTGCTTCTCAATTTGTTTTCATGTTGTTAGATGAACGAAAGACTTTGTGTATGATCAATCATGAAATTCTTATATCCATACTACTAACATTTTGCCAATGGTAAAGTGCCTTGCGTAGTCAACTGGATCAATTTAGCCAAGCTTAACTTCAATTATCGCTTCTTCATTGATATACATCAACTTGATGGTGTCTATGCTTGTGGTGATGATTTGAAAATCATAAAGCTATCCTTAGGAGATCGCACTAGCCTTGTGGAGACGTTCATTGCATGTTGAAGCAAGACTTAGTTGAATTTCATCAAAGATTGCCCTTTGCTCTTACATTATTAGAGTTAGAATAGCTTCCTCAACCCTATCCTTTTTTCCTTTTTTTTTAAATAAGTGAAGTCCTACGTTCCAGCATCATTTGAGCATTTAGGCATTCAACGTAAGTCCACCTTGTGATCCACACATTATCACATCATATACAACTGAGTCTATCCAAGAGCACGGCAAGACTTGACATTCGAGAACCTTGGAGTCGTCCCACTTGATCACGCAACTTAGCATTTGGGAGTCTTTGTTCAAGAGAGGATAGAATACTTAGTATTTTATTATGTGTTGCATAGTGTGTAAAAACACCATCAACAGGTCCCACGAGGACCATCAAGGTGATACTACCCAAAGGAGAAAGAGACAACCCATTATGTGTTCTCAAGGTAACATGACACTCATCATATCTTGGCCTATGCCATTCATTTATGAACAAAGTCTCCTTTGTGATGACAACTCTGCACAAAGGGTCAACCATCACACCCGTGATAGTTTGACCATTTAGCTATGCAGGGATGTATAGAGGGGTAGGCTCTCCACAATATGGGGCATCTAGAAGGGTGAATGATATGTTAGAGATTTTCGTCTTCTGGCTAGGAGGCGAGATCAGAGTAATAGTAACCATATTAACGTATGGGCCATCATCTGATATTAGACCTAAATATGATGCAGAGATAAAGCTAGACGAATGCGGCGGAAAAGGATCTGTGTAAATTTGCAACTCACTGTTTGTCTTATCAACAGACTTATTGGATTTATGTTTCCTATCACCGACCTTTATAGCTCCACTATTGATGTGGTCTTGGACTATATGCCTAAGACAATAACAATGCTCAGTGTCATGACCAAGCACACGGTGATATTGACAGAATTTAGAACCATCATACCAACGTGGGTATGGTCTGTTGTCAGGCAAAGGTCTAATCTCCAGAAGGGTTATGGGATTGTCTTTTAGCAATTTTTGCATTATGCTTAAATAGGAGTCATTCAACTTGGTGAAGGCCCTATTATGTTGTGGTTCCTGTGCAACAACGATCGCTGGTGTCTGTGGACATGCCCCCAAAACACCAGTATGAGGGTTCGAAGTAGATTCTTTGAACTGAGTCATCGTATGCTGGTAATCAGTCAGTGCAAAACACAGGTTAGCGAAATTCTAATATTGGTTAAGAGACAATTTCTCCCTCAATGTTGGCTACAAATTTCCAATGAACATTCTTTGCAAGTCACTATCAGGTAGGGCAAAAGGCATTATGGTAGAGATAGATTGATATCGACAAATGAAATCTGTAACCTTCTCATTCGGCTTTTGTTTACAATGAACAAGGTCTTCGATGGTGACCCTGCTACCAATGTTAGCCTAGAACCGTTTGAGGAACAGATCCATAAGCTGGTCAAATGTCTGGATGGAATGATCAGGTAACGAGTTGTACCATTCTAACGTAGTCCCCTTAAGGGAACGCGAGAAAAGCTTAAGCAAGACAAAATCTAAACTATGGTAATCACTACACATAGACATGAATGAATCAATGTGCACATTATTATCACTATCTCCATTGAATCGATAAAAATTCAATGACTTAGCGCTTGGGGAAGGATGATAATATCGAGCGGGCTCTTGCGATAGAAAGAAGGCTTCGAAGATTGGCCAGAGGCGGACACAAGGTTCATGAGCTGCTGCTGCAATTGTCCCATATTCTGCAAGATGGTGTTCAGGACAGGATTAGCAGGCGGAGGAGGAGGTGGAGGAGGACCATGCATGCCACCACCTCCACCAACAGTAGCATGAGGACCAGTACCACCATCAAGGATAGCACCAACACCAGAACCAGCGTTGATAGAAGTGGTAGTGAAACTACTAGCCATGCCAGTATAACCCAGGGGAATGGTAGAAGCATTGATACTAGGGATGGTGGGTGCGGAGTCAACCATGTGTACTGTCATCTCAGGTATGTAAACACCAATTTGAGAACTACAGGTGTCAACCCAATTGTCTCGGAGAGGAGTACTTGCTAAGGGCACATGATTCTTAACAATCACGATTAATGCCCTCAACATCTCTAGGCCTCTTCTGTATGAGATCAGCATGTCTCTCAGAGTATTCACAACATTTCTAGCCTAGGGGAGGACATTTTCCCGGTTTAAGAAGCCTTCGAAATCTCTCAAGTTCTGCTCTAACATATGAATCCGATCAAACTCAAGGGTGACAACAGAGTCATGATCGATGGCAGGAGGAGAAGATGGGAGAATTCGTCGAGGTGTTATTCTGAGAATTTGATTGTGAACTAGATGGACAATGATCCCCTATCAAAATGGTGTGAGAGGCTAGGAACTTGGATTAGGAAGTAGATCATTAAACATTGGACTTGGCTGAGGAGGACTGTAGCGATTCGGGGGAATGCTCTTCCTACCAGTCCTTACAACGCTCTTGTGGCAGTCTGGGTCGTAAAGCTCATAGACAAGCTCTACAACGTATCAACCACTCTATGAGGATACTACAAAGATTATACAACACTTAACGATGAAGGAACTTGATTAGAAATTTGTTTATATGTTGAATTGCATTTATGTATATATATATATATATATATATATATATATTTGTTTTCTTTTAAATTATGATAACACACAGACAATGAGAAAATAAAAAATGCAACTAGCTTCATGTCGAGTTCACCAAAATGTAGAGGACGAGATTTGCTACCATCGAAGTGATGAACTCCAAGGAACAAGCCGACCTTCACTCTACCTCACTTAAATTGGCACTAACGGTGAGCTAGGGGATGCAAAGTACATAACCAAACTACTAAGGCTACAAAGACTCCTGGAAGGAACTCTGCTAAGTCTTTGTTCTCGGGACGAACGCATAGAACTAGGACACCAGCACGACACGCTAACTATTAGAATAATACTTTATTATTTTATTATTAATGCTCAATATTGTAAACTTAGTGTAAATATCTTAATAAGATCTTGCTCGATTTTATTGGTAGTTTCTATTTAGAAACTTGCCCTCTTGTAATTCTTTTGTAATCTTATTTATTGAGCGTTTGCTCATTGTTAATAACATTCCATTTTTTACCAATTACTTGCGTAATATGGTATCAGAGCCAAGTTATTTTCGAAATAATTTTTCAATTAAAATTTTAACAGTTTTTTTTTGAAAAATTTCTTTGTTTATTCGAAATTGCTACTTTGGCAGTTTGTTTTGGCTGCAGCTACTAGGGTTTTCTCGCTATTTTCTGCCCTCTCCCGCGACCCGTCTCTCCTGCATTTCGCGCAACCACGCGACGCGTTTTTTCTCTCACCTGCAATTTTTTTCTGCCATTTTTGGACGGAAATCTGCATTTTCGATTAGGGTTTTTACCTTCAGATCAAGTCGAAACTTTTTTCTGATTGCAGATTCTTTGGGTGGGTTTTTCAAGATCTCAATTGGGTCGTCCTCAGAATTTTCTAGGTGCCTCGATTTTTGAGCCAGCGGATTGAGATTCTAACAACAGATTCTTTTTGGGTTTTTTGCAAGGATTTCTGGGTTGTCTTCAGATTTTTCTAGGTTAGCCGAAATTTTTTTCTTGAAATTCGTGCCAGCTGTACTTCATTTTTTGAAGTCTGTACTTGCATCTGCCTATGTTTCTGCATAGGGATTCAATTTTTTGAATTCCGTGCCAGCGCCTCTTCTCAGTTTTTTCGTTTTTCGTGCATTGGGAAACGTGCAAGATGGCGTCATTGACCAACTTGATGTTGGAAGGCAGTTAGCGATTTAATGGGAAAAATTATAACACCTGGAAGTAGCGCATGTTGACTATTTTTGAATATCGCCGCCTGGATAATCTTGTTTTGGGCACGGAGTCCCATGCTCAAACACCTAGAGCTGACTAGGACAAGTTTGATGACCGCAATTGAGAAGCTGTTATGCTTCTCAAGCTCTCTGTTACAGATGACCAGCTACCTCAGATTCCTTCTGGCAAGTCAGTTGCAGACATCTGGAAGCATCTGAAGGAGTTGCATGAGACATCCGACAAGAGTCGAGCCTTTTTTCTGAAAAATCAGCTGTTCTCCATTATGATGGATGAACGCATGTCCTTACAGGAGCATCTTACAAAGATTAAGGACATTCGAGATCAGCTCGAAGCTATTGGTCAGCACATGGAGGAAGAGGATATGGTAGTCATTACTCTGAAAAGTCTACCAAAACCGTATGAGCACTTTATAGAGACTCTCAACATTACTTCTACTAATGTTGATCTGAAATTTCCAGAGTTATGCACCAAACTTTTGCAGCAAGATCGTTGGAAACAATAGTTTGGTAGCGGTGCTACTTCAGCCTCCTCAGAACATGCCTTTGCTGCCAAATCCTTTCACAAGGATAAAGGCAAATCCCAGTCATCCCAGTCCTTTCAGTAGAAGGGCTCTTCTTAGTCTCAGGATGGTTCCAAGAAAAAGAAGGTGCAATGCAATTACTGTCACAAATTTGGTCATATGATCAAAGATTGCCGTACTAGATTGGCTTCCGAGCAACGCAAGCAGGGAGGGTCTCCGCCTAAAGCCAATGTTGCTGAGCACAGAGTAAAAAGAGTTTGCCTTTTATGCCTTCATGGCTAAAAGACCTGCAGATCATGTGAAGTCTTTTGCCTGGTACATTGATTTTGGTGCTTCTCGTCATTTCACTCACAGGCGTGACTGGTTTGTTGAGTTCTCTCCCTACACTGATTCAATTATTTTTGGAGGTGGTGAAGAGTACATTGTTGTTGGCAAGGGCAGCGTTCAGATATAGTTTGGAGGGAGGAATCTCATATTCCTCAATGTGTACTATGTTCCTGGTATGGAACTTAACCTCCTTTTTGTCAATCAGATTATGCGGCATTCTCCTCAGCTGGATGTCATTTTCAGTACACATAAGTGCTCGATTGTTGATCGTGCTTCTAGCACTACTGTAGCTGTTGGCATTGAGGATCATGGTCTATATAGACTTGTGGATACAGGCGATTCTCTTGAGCATGCCTTCGCAGCTAAATCTTCATCAATCAGCAGTCTCTGGCATCAGCGATATGGTCACCGGAACATTCATTATCTTGCACAGCTTGTTGAAGAAGACTTAGTACATGGTCTACCTGATATTCAGACTCAGAATCATTGCGTTTGTGAAGCTTGCTAGGCTGGGAAGCAACACCGGACACCGTTCAAGGATGGTGACTCATGGCGAGCCTCTAAGGTACTGCAGCTGGTCCACGCTGATGTATGTGGATACTACAAAGATTATACAACACTTAACGATGAAGGAACTTGATTAGAAATTTGTTTATATGTTGAATTGCATTTATGTATATATATATATGTATATATTTGTTTTCTTTTAAATTATGATAACACACAGACAATGAGAAAATAAAAAATGCAACTAGCTTCACGTCGAGTTCACCAAAAGGTAGAGGACGGGATTTGCTACCCTCGAAGTGATGAACTCCAAGGAACAAGCCGACCTTCACTCTACCTCACTTAAATTGGCACTAAAGGTGAGCCAGGGGATGTAAAGTACAAAATTAAACAACTAAGGCTACAAAGACCCCTGGAAGGAACTCTGCTAAGTCTTTGTTCTTGGGACGAATGTGTAGAACTGGGACACCAGCACGACACGCTAACATCCTGTATGGACAGAGTACAAAGACTATACAACGGACGTGGACATGACAATATGATTAAAATAATGGTACTGTGATAAATAAAATAATAGGGACAAAGCAAATAGTCAAAAGAAGACAAGAAAAGATGAGGGAAGCTTACAACCGGTCCATGATTGAAGCCTCCCGCAAGATAATCTCTTTTCCTCGATCACAAACTTGCACGTAGAGAAGAGAGAAAATGTTGGGAGTTGTGTTTAGAGGTCTACCTTAGTTAGACCCCCATTTCATTGTTTCCACCTCCATGGACAACCCAAATGATAGCCATAGGTGAAAGAAAAACGATAAAGATAAAGATTGATAAATAAGACGATGAATATACTAAGTAGAGAACAATGGGTATGATATTATGGAACGTGAATGATAAGAGGGAGAGAACTTCCCTTCAACACCCAATAAGTTCACACTTTAAGGAGTGAAATCCAACACCCAAAACTCCTTGAAGCTATTACAATGGTGGATAATGAACGTTGGAAAAACCCGTGAAAGATGTAGAAGATACACCAAGAGCTTAAGAATTTACCAAATGATTAAGAAGTCCCAAAATCATCTCAAATGCATGACATATAGACCCCCAGGAAGAATCTTGACGTCAGTGGCCACAGGTAGAGGCGTTACTAACTCTTCCAGGCACAAGCGTAATGCTAAAACGCCACCTGCAGATTGACATATTTGCAGGATGCTAGCGTGGCACGCGGACGTTTATGCGGTGCACTAATGTCTATAAGTCGAATGGTCAGCATGATCAAGAAAAGGCCATTGTCCAAGTTGACAAGGCAATCCATGTGGGCAAAAGGACAAGGAGACGAAGAATGTTTCCAATCAGCTTAAAGCGAAGGCGCTTATGTGACGTGGAATTGCACGGGGTGCAATTCCAACGTTACAACTATGTATAAATTGCCATCTTCTAACTTATAGCTACTTGGAGATGCTATCAAGGCTGCCACCCTTGATCACATAATTGTTTATTGTTTGTTAACTTTCTAGGTTAAAGATGGGGACATCACATTTAATCACAACTTAAATTTTCAATAATTTGTACCTATAGATATCCAATATCTAGGAAGATAATTCTCTTTGCGCAATCTCCTTCAAATCTACATCAATTTTCACACATGCGAACCATGTATGAATTCACCAAGGATTGATTAAGTGGGTTTTCATCCACAAAACCAATATTCAGCTTAGTGCTTTTGTCCCAAGCTGATTAGCTTAACAAAGCTTATATTCCCAAAGAGGGTTTCCACCAAAATGAATAATCAATAACGAATTTATTTTTCCTCAATTCCTTTTTTAATCCCTCTAGAACTTTCTGTAATTTGAATTATAAAATCAATTTTTTTCATATTATTCCTTTTACTCCTTGTAAATTACTATTAATATTTTTTTTTTGGCCTCAGGTAAAGTCAATAAAAATAAAATATCCGGTTAAAAAACAATTAATTAAATACAAGTTTCCTAGAAGCATTAATTCAGACAAATCAATTATAATTAATTAAATTATTCTTTTTGGAAAACTTGGCTGAAAATGGGGACATTACAATCCTTCCTTCCCAAAGATTGCTTGTGCTCAAACAATGAACCTATATGCCAGTATCAAGATCTCAAATGATCGTAAGGAATGCTTCACCATATTTCCATTGCAACATTCTAATACAACTGAACCCAACAACTTTGTCAATCTTTGTTACATTGTGAAGCAATCCACCAATCATATAAATCCTTGGATCCCAAAGCCAAATTGGGAGTTCGCTATTCCCAATACCTGATGGCTTCTCCTACACCACTCTAATTAAAATTTTATTATCAAGCCCAATGAAATTGCACTCTTGATGTTTTTCTTGAGTGTTATCATCATACTAAATATCCATGATACTAGAGCTACTGAAATCACTGAGCAATTCTTCATCACTCCCAAATCCTTCTTCATGTCTCCAAGGGTGGCTTTGCTCCAAATCATAATCCTTTTGGAGCTTATTAATTCCTTCAATTATTTGTTTGACCTCCATAGTCCTTGTATCACTTTCATGTTCCTTTGATGTGTTTGTAATAGATGACTGATTTTCTACTTTATAGAGTGAATAGTGAGCTAAACTTAAGGTTAAGCTCGTTGACTTCTTTCTCCTTTTTTGTGCATGCATTGAAAGCCTCTTCTGCAAAATTGATTGCGTGATCTCTATGTTAAACTTTGAAAGCAAATGCAAGTAATCTGATTTTCTTATTTCTAAGGCACCTTTGGTAGTTTGCAGATTTGATAGAGTATCTCTGACCATTAAACCTTTCTATCTCTCCTCAACTTGAGCCTTCCAAAAGAGGTCTTCAATGAATCGGTGTGTGCTATCAAAATGTGTTAAGGTTTGTACAACCTTTTCCTCAGTGACCAACAATTGGTTCTTCAAATCTTGTAACTCTCTAGGCCTTTGATCAAAATCATCCAAGGAATTTGCTCTTTACACAACCAAATTTGTGAATTGTCTTCTTTTTTACTTCCGAAATCAGCTACCTCTCTAAATTTTGTATTGCAATTGCTTTGAATAGATGGTAGGACGGCATTATATTCAATCAATGAGTTATCAAAAATATCCATACCTTCATATAACTTATAAATAGTTGCTACTTAAGCAAACTTCAAATCAATATGTCCTTCAATCTCAGCACTCTCATGAAGACTCATGTACTACTCTTTACTGGCAAATGCACTTGAAAGTTTAGCTTCATCCTCATTTATAGAAGCAACATAACAACCTTCAAGATTGGGTTCCTCTTTTTGTGTTTCCTTGCAAACTTTTTAAAGAGATGGATTGAAAGCACTCTACCCAAACAAAGAATCATTGAAACCATAGTTGAAAAACTCGGACTTGGCAATAACTTGGGTGGCCCAAATTTTTTTAAAACTCGGGACTTGACAAGAAATCAGGAAAAGTCAGCATTAACTCGACAGATTTATCAAACATTTGAAAATATATATATTCTAAAAATATTCTTAAAAACCACACATATACGCTGAATTTGTAGAACATATTTTTCCAGTTTGAGTTGTCTCAAAAGAGATATTAAAACACAAACAAGAATCAAAAGGATGAATTTTTCTAGTTAATCATAAACATAATAACATGCTTAAACCCATTTGGCAATTTTTCTTTTACCACCCACAATTCTACCTTTAGTAATTCTATAATGTTTTTTGTTTACAATCATCATATTTAAGTGTTCATAATAGTTAAGTATTTATTCAAACTAGTGAATTTTTTGGAATAGCCTAGTTAATTTTAAAATTCTAATTTTATTTGTATATAATTTTGCAGCTAATTGGATATAATTTTATGCAAGTATCTCGCCACAATTCCTAGCGCGCGAGTACCCTGCGATTTTTTCAACCTTGATCGAAACACTTCATACCTCCAATTTTGGGACCATTGACAATTTGTTTACCAATACTTGCTGATTTGAAATTTTCAACAGGTTTGGAATTAGCATTCTCCTCTACTAAAATGTTCGGAAGGGAATTTGAGCATCTTCTTGTTTAGTAACATTCTCCTCATTAGTCAGTACTAGAGAAGTTCATGCATTCATTTTCCTGTAACTCATCAACTTCAATGCAACTCAAATACTGACTTTCCTCTTGTTCCATCTTCTCTTTTTTAGTCTCGTTCTATGACTTTTAATTCTTCCTTCACTTCTTTATCCTTTTAGCAGTGGCTAGGCTTCCAGGTTCCTTTGCACAAGAAGCAAAGATTTCTTCTTCTGAGTTCAGCTTGCTGCCCTTATTCTTCCTGGCAATGGAAAAACTCTTTTCATGTTGATATAAACATTGAATAATTGTTGATATGAAGTTCTGATGTATAACAAACTGCTGCAACACCCCTAAATGATGCCAAATCACATGGATAATCGATAAATTTGAATGCAACTAAGAAAATACCCTGGATAATGCAAATAGAAGCTGGTGGAGGTCCACCACATTTGGTTTTTTGCCGTTTTATTGAAAAACAAGCATGATAATGCTCTATAGATATGCTGCATCTAGATTGGGCAACAAGGAAGACACCCAAAGGTCTCTCCAACACACTCAACATCCCCGAAAAGAAAACAACACCAAAACTCCTTAAATAAACACACGATACACACCCCAAAACTCTGTCAAGGAAGAAAATTAATTTGCCATGTAAATAGAAATCATTAACAGGTTTGAAATTAGTGAATTTACTGCTGGTTTGCCTTGGACAGAAACTGAAATGCATATAACTCACAAAAACTTCATTTGTCCATCATGAAAAGGCGTAGGATTGTCAAATAAGAGCAAGGCGTCATCACATGGAGTGTTGAATGCCCCTAAACAATAGCGATTCCGTTTTTGGTTCCTACACCCAGCAACAGGGGTACAACCTGCGCCTAAATTGTACGACCAACTCTTCACATGACTCCTAGCTCCTCGCCAATTGTATAACTATAGCTAGCAAAGGCAATTAATATCGGCGGATAACAATAGATGATATGACATTAAGAAATCAACTTACACGTGCAACCTTTGGTACTACTCGGTATGGAAATGTATGGCCTGCCTAGAGCTGTACTGTGAGCAAGGAAAATTCCGATAATCACCTTGAACAAACTCTTCAGAAACCTCAAGAAAGTTATGCAAACCAAGTTGACCAACATCAGATAAGCAACTCAAAATACAACGAAGATTTTCATATATTCAAACAAAAGTGAAACTTCAATCTGCAGACAATTGTGGGCTCTGTATGAAACCACTCAGCTAGCTAGGCAGGTTTTTGTCCTTGAAACTAGCAACTCCAAGAGGTTTTTCGTCCTCAAGAAGCTTTGGAAGAACTCAGGTTCATTCCAATAACATAACAATATCATTCACAAGTCTAATCTTCAAATAAGATCACATCTTATACAACTTTTTGGAGGGAAATATTCAATTTTAAATTATAATAATTCATTTTCCCTTAAAAATGACCTTTAAGAAATATAATAATATCTTCTTATGTGCAAAGGTCCCCCTTTCCCCTAGGCATCCACTTTAGAAGTATATTATCACCTTTTTAAAAAGATATTATACTAAGGTTGTCACTTTAATAATTTAACATTAGAAACTTGATGAATATTAACATGATTTTATCCACGTTATGGAAAGCATTGAAACATCATTAATCAAACCCTGATTATACCATCATAATACTGAAGACTTGGGATGATGATAAGAGCTAACCGGGTAACTTACTAAAAATAGACTACCCCTCCAAGAAGTTTGGAGAACCCACCAAAAGTTAGAAATCGCTTATGAAAGTGTCTTGATGATCCACATTGCCAACTTTGCCCATGGCCATAAATAGCAACCTTAAAATATTGAACCTATGTTCTCCAAAATTCTGGAGTCTCCTTGTCGTTACCAATCATCTTGTGAGAACTTAGAAAATAGGCTAACACTTTCTACCAACTAAGCTTGAGAAGGAGGCATTACATCAACAGCTGAAGATGATCAAGAACATTTAAAACCAAGACTAATTGACGTGGACTTTAATGTTTGCAACTCAATCAAGTAAATGACATCAGAGAACCTTCACATGTGTCTTCAAGAACTGACATGACTTTTGGGATAAGATTCAATGATTCATGTCAACTTAGGAGATGTGAAAAGTTTAAAATTTTCCATGGTCAAAACTAGAGATAACATGTACCCATACAGAATTTTCATATTGTATCAAGTCCTAAAGCTAAAACCCTGTACATTCAAACCATAGTTGACAAATCCTGACTTAGTAAAAAGTCGGCAAACCCAAAATATTTGACTTGGCAATGACTCGGGAAAAACTCGACAACTTTAAAAATTGCTTGAATATCTCTAAAAACACTTTTTTGTTTGTTGCAAAATTCATTGGCAATTCTATACAATGAGTCCATAATTGAGTACAGAAGTGATTCTATTAAATTTGATTCATTTGAATACAAAATTACATCATGCAAAATCCTTATACAATAGTTGGCGGGCAACTATTATGAATTTATGATGGTTGCTCATCATAATTCATAACTTGCATATTAAAATATATTACATCTTTCTCTTTCTTGGTCAAAACTTGGGGAAAGGTTCTAATCCTCGCATTCTGTTACAATGAGTTTGCGGCTCCACCTCGACCTCTATCCTGTTGCCAGATGGCAATGATTGCT
This sequence comes from Cryptomeria japonica, assembly GCF_030272615.1. Classification (NCBI taxonomy): domain Eukaryota; kingdom Viridiplantae; phylum Streptophyta; class Pinopsida; order Cupressales; family Cupressaceae; genus Cryptomeria; species Cryptomeria japonica. The sequence continues at coordinate 6,791,973 of NC_081414.1, read as the reverse complement.
TTGCCTCATCAATTGTCATTTTACACATTCACCATTACTGTACAGCCATGATTAAATCCCCTTTCTGCCTTGAAGTCCTTAATGATCAGAAAGGAGAGATAAGTTGATTTGTGTCATGCATCAAATGTTGATTAGGAGGAAATGGTACAATGGCCTGCTAAGATGTACACTTTAACTAGTGCAGTTGAAATTGTCAAATGCCCAAGGCATACAAATACTCAAGTTTATAAGCAAAATTTCAGATTTTTTTTTCTTGATACGTTGACAATGTAGATTGTAAACGAGTAAAGAGGATGATAGATTCTTCTTGCATCTAGATCAGATTTTCTCTCATCTTCGATCTTAGGATTTGCTTGAGTAGTTTGAATATGTTGTAGATGCTTTTCTCTGGAGTGAAGGTATTCTTGTGGTTGTAACATGAAACACATCTTTGACTGGATGACTTCCAGATTATTCCATGCCCATGTTTAAATAGTTGTAATTACATTTATTAATATATATTTTCTAACAGTTTTATTGAAACTGTATGCTGATTTTTGAAGCTATTTTCTCAGAAATTTGTCTTTGTAGACACAAGGAATCAACTGGGAAGGCACTCATTTCAGATACATAATATTGTTTCTGATAACAAGCAGTTCACAGTCATACCATACAGAATCTGATTCAAAAAAGTTGAAAATGACTGACTTGATTCTAAGTTTTTATGTACAATATCTACATAACATCTAGGTCATGCAAATGTCTTATAGTGCTTCTGTAGGGAACATTATAATTTCCTTTTTCTCGAGCAGATGGTTAACCCACTCGATTTTTTTGATTGTTGATAGAGACTAGTCTGATTTGCATATGTTGAAGGTTGAAATGGTCTTCTGATTTCTGTCATTTTCTCTTTTTGATATAACAATATTCTTTTTATACCAGTATTTGAATACCCTAATAGCATCTGGAAGCAGAAATGTGTGGCAGGAACCATGTATAATGTTTGCTTCCCATTGGAGCCTACGACTTGGGCCAACTGTGCATTTGCTTCATCGGTGGAATCAGAACCCAAGCTGTCTGCTTGTTGTGGTAGAGGTTTGTTTGACAGTTTTGCTCTACCATAAGATTATGTTCCTTTGTGTTACTAGTAACTGCAGCATGAATTCCTAAGAAATAAGAGATTGTATTGGTAAAATTTGCTTTGACAATCAATACATAATATGCTTTAGATTGTCACCCAAGCTCCAAGATGCATTTTGATCATCTTTTGAATACAGAAATATTTCATTCTGTATTTGCCATTTTGTTGATGGCGTGAACTTTTGTTTACAGGATATGATTGATATTGATCTCTTACTTGCTCCTTTCAAGCCAATGGCAATGAAACTTCTTCACTGCCCTTTTCCATCTGGGCTGAGGTACATATATTTTGTTTTTATCAATGCAACATACCCTATTTATCGATTTATGAGGACTCGTGTAAATTAAATTGTACTTGACGGTGTTTACTTCAAAGAGTAGAGAACTGACATTCTTTTTCTAACGGACTTCTACCCTTGCTAATATAAAGTTAAACTATCAAGAGTTCTACCTGGTTAGCCAATGTTTCCCATTTTTTACAGACTTTGGCTGCTCTTACTGCAATTAGTGAAGTAGTATCTGGGAAATACAGCAAAACTTTTAGACACAAAAATATTGAGATAGAGATATTTATACATCAATGGAAAAAAGGACATGAAATGATGGATTGTGCAGTCAAAGCCTCATAATGCTTTGTTTGTGGATGTAATCATTAATTTGTTTTCTTTGTTTTGATTTTTAGGTCTGAGGAGATCGTACCACTTATGAAGAAATTGCAACCAAAGCTTGTAATGGTGAGTTGACCGAATAGGCCACAAGATCATATTTCTACAATTCAGGAGAATATTTTAGCACAGCCATCATAGATGTTTGTTTGTAAACTGGTCAATAAGAATCATGATATCAATACTGGGTGCATTTGCAGTTTCCAGAAGCTCTACATAAAGTAGTGAACAAGATAGACCTAAAAGAACATCCAACTTTGTTCTACTGCAAGGGACAAACATTGCGCATACCCAGTGTAAAAGATGACATTGAAGTAGATATGGCAACAGATTTAGCATTTCAGCTTAGGCCAAGCCAGGCTGGACAAAGAAAATCTGCGGTGGCCAAACTGAAAGCAGAACTTCATATAGAAGATGGTCGGCTTTCTTTGAAGTCTGTAGCATCAGTAAGTGCATTGACATCTTTAACAAAATGGCAATCTGGACGAGGCAAGATCCATCCAGATGTTTTGTTGGTAGCTTTGAAAGATTGTGGGTTATGTGCTTCTGTTGAATATGATTTTACACCTGAAATTGTTACAACAAACAATAAAGGCTATGATGAAAGCCAAACAAAATTTGTTGTAAACATCAGTACCCCATCAAAAGCGACTATTGAAGTTAAAGATAAACATATTTTAATCAAAGCAGATGATGCAGCAACACGGGAACGTATTTACAAGGCTGTAAATAGTATCTGAATCATGTTCAGAACAAAATGAATGAATTTGAGTCGCTTCAATAACATTTATTGTGGGGATTGGCTGATCTTTTCCATCTCTGCTAGTCATTATTTAAAATTCAAAAATTGAGCCTGTTCATGTGAATCAAGGATTCAACCATTCGTCAATAAGCAAAAATTTAGTCAAAAGGGTTTCATTGCCTAAGCTGGATGTGTCATTAGTGATTCCCAAGGTAATATAACCATAGCTGCCTCCAAGAAATTATGGCCAGTCACAAATAATGAATGAAAAGCTAAAATGTTCTTGCTAGGTCTCCTAGTAAATTCATTCAACATTGACATAACAATGATGAGGGTGACTCTATGGTGTGCATAATATGTTAACGGAAAAGACATCCAACCAATTGGAGAAAATGTAATATTTTGAATGAAGCTTATCATTGTTGATTTTATGATCAGACTGATAACAAAGAACAGAAAATAATAAACGCAATACACATAACACAATAGTACCCTGGGAGAACCTCCCTCTTGGAGGTGAAAAACCCAACAACAATTATCTCAGTTTATATTAGATCAAACACGGTAGCACAATTACAACATTCCCATGCTAGGGCAGACTTATCTGAAATGCTATGACCTTGACAATCCTTCAAATGCAGATCGCTGTCACTGTAACTTCATTCGGCAGCACTGAAGGATGTTCGCTCAGCTTGGAATACAAATTCGCCAGCCTTTAGATAGATTCAGGAACCCTAGGTGATTTGCCTAATCAAGAGATAATTCACTGATCTCTATCAGGTGTAATTCACTGCTTGTAATCAGAAGTAGATCGTTGCTTAAAATCAGAAGTAGTTCGCTGCTCATTGATAGTGATTTGATCTCAAATTACCTTGCATATATAGGTGACTTTGTCCTCAATAGGCCTCTAGTCGGCCTTGCATATTTTGGTGCCAAGAATCATAGTTACATTATGAATTGCAAGTTACGCATATAGGTCAAGACCTATTGCAAGTTACATCATATTTACATGTTACATGAATCGCCCCAAATGAGGCCAAACCAATACATTACAAGTTACATCATCTTGCATAATTAATTTGCCCATTTAGGGCCAGAGCTGAATCGGATCATAGCGCCTGGCATAAGCATTAATTTGTTGCCCTTTATCATGGCTAAGGCCGACAGGCCACTTAGCTATCTAATCGTGCTAGGTTGGCCCTAGAAGGACCCGACCTAGCTACAACAACAACACTCCCTCTTAGCTAGGGAGGAGTCCTTCTCAATAACCAAGTCACATAGTGACAACCATCATGGCTACTCCCATGAAAATGCAAATGAACACAACCACCATGGCTACTCCCAGAGGGTGGTTCCATAATGGCTACTCCCATGAATGGAATTACGCATGAACACAACCACCATGGCTACTCGCATGGATGGAAACATGATGTCATCTCAACATGACGTTCACCATAGCTGCTCCCAGAGGGTGAACAAACACAAGTGCTAAGTCGTGGAATGACATCCACTATGCTTACTCGTAGAGGGTGGGTCCACCATACCAACTCGCAGAGGGTGGATAAACACAAGTGCTACATCATGAAATTTCTTCCATGACATCCACCATACCTACTCAGAGGGTGGATCCACCATACCTATTCACAAAGGGTGGAACGAGGGCTTTCACCTCAAACTTCTCCCAGAGAAGAGTGCATTACCACCATGCCTACTCGCAGAGGGAGGAACAAGGGCTTTCACCTCAAACTTTTCTCGCAGAGAAGAATGCATTAACAAGGGATTGCACCTTGAACTTCTCCCTCACAGAGAAGAACTCATTAACAAGGGATTGCACCTCAGACTTCTCCCTCACAGAGAAGAACTCATTAACAAGGGCTTTCACCTCAAATTTCTCCATCACAGAGGAAAAATGCATTAACCAAATCTTCATGATGACGTGGTTCCCTTTGAAGCTGGAATGTCAAGCTCCTTCTGAAGCTAAAAAATTAGGCTCCCTCTGAAGTTGAAAATGTCAAGCTCCCTCTAATTATGTATCACCAACTCAGCTTTATGGTAGCAAGCTGTCTCTAGACTTCAACCTGTGATGCTTCTTGACAAGATGCCTCAAAATCTTCTTTCCTTGAAGAAGCACTTCCGGCCATCATCTCAGTTCTATGACTGCAAGCATCAAGTTCTTTCTCCCTCGAATGCTTCTTGATCCATCCTTTCTTTGTCTCGAAAGACCACCCATAGAGCATAAACAAGGGCGCCTATTGCTTCACTAAAATCCCCTTCATATTCCTCCTAAATGTTGTTAGTGTAGGTTTTTTTATTTTCCTTATGTTAGGGGGTATTTATTTTTCCTACACATATATTATTAAGCTTGCTTAGGTTATTAGGTGTGGTTAATATGAGGACACGTGGTGAAATACATTAGCTACATGTGTAACTCTCCACCTCACATGGGTAGTTGAGTTACACACCCTCTTTTGGCTTGTTGTGCCACCTCTCATAACCACTATTTTGTCATTTCCTAAGTAGGTTATGGGGTAGTTGGGTTTCTCACCCTCTTTTGGCCTTATGTGCCACCTCTTATAACTCCTTTTTTGTTTTTATGTAAGGAGGTTATGCCACATGTTTTGGCATTTACCAAGTAGGTAAAAACCTCCCACCTTTTATGGGGTAGTAGGTAAAACCTTCCACTTTTTATAGAGGTGGGAGTTAATGCACCTCTTGGTTGTATATGTTATTATTTTTCTATATAATAAGCAATATACTCTCACCTTCACAAGTGAAGTGATAGCTCGGTGAGAGTCTTCTCTAAATTCTTCTTTATCTCTATTTTTCTCTCATATCAGATTTATCTTCATTCAGCTATTTTGATCTTCGATCATCCGTTGCTTGGAGTTGCATGTGATCTATGATCGACATCAGATCCTAGCTCAATTCTTGCTTCTCACAGAATTTAACATGGTATCAGAGCCGTGTTGTCTGGTATAGCTCATTGCTTTTCTGATTTATTTGAGAGATTTGAGATTGTTAGATAGCTAATATTTTTCTTAAAAACCAAGTATGCTCTTCTCCTGCATTTTCGTGTGATCTGGAGAATCAGAACAGTTTAAAGGAAAATAAGCTTCTAGTTAAATCTGGTTTTATATATGTGTTCTTTGAGATCTAGGTGATTGCAGCGTTTTTGGTAATATTGGAGGCTTCTTTAGCATTTCCAGAGTGTCCAGAAGGCTTGTGAAAATCATAAGTGACTTTTATTTCACCAAATTCAGAGTTTGGAGAACACAGTAAAAAAAATCAGAGTACTTGACGGAAAGCTGGAAATGAGCACTCTTCATAATTGCAGTTCTTATTGAAATATTCTACCCTTCTTTGTTAGATATTGCAGGTTGAATCAGCTGCATGTTTTTTTTCTTCTATAGATCATATCTTTCTTCTCACAACTCTATTTTACAAAAACGAATAGTTGTTGGAAAGGTATTAAGATACATTGAGCAGCTATAAGGCTAATTTTTTTTCTTCAGATTTTGTGTTAAATTTATATGTATTTAAACTTTCTATTTTGGCCATTAAAGCCTTAGAAAGCATTGTAATCTGATAAAAGCCTTGTAAATGCACTAATTATAAAGTGCCAACCTTGTAATATTTGGGGGGGGTGATTTCAAAGACTAGTGAAAAGGGGGGGTGTCTCTTGTGTCTTCCTTCTTGCACTCTTCTTGACTCTTTGCAATCTTCTTTTCTGCTATCATGGATGCATCTACAGTTCCACTTTTAACACCATATAATTACTTTGAATGGAAATCTAAGATGATAATATATCTGAAAAGACATGGATATCATCGTGTTACTATGGGACTTGAAACTGAACCTCAAGATGCTGCAGAAAAGATTAAATGGTTTAATAAATGTGATGAAGCTTTTGGTACATTGTGCATGTCAGTCTCTCCTGACCTTCTTTTTCACATTGAATCTGCTACAACACCAAATACAGTATGGACTACTTTGGGAAACCTCTTTGGTAAGCAGGATGAACTAAGAGGTCATCAATTGGAGAATGAACTCATAGGGTTGAATCCAACCAATTTTGATACTATACAAGACTTCTTCACTAAACTTAAGTCTATAAGATTGCAGTTGGAACAATGTGGAACTAAGAAAGATGATAAGCAATTGATCTTGAGTATTCTTTCTAAGCTTGGTCCTAATTATTCAGTGTTTGTTTCCACATTCTATGCTACCAAATGTGCCCTAGGTACCACATTCAAAATGTCTTCTTTAGATGATTTTGCTGCAGAACTCACTAGGGAGCAGGACAAATTGGTTCAAATGGGTACAATAAAGCCCTCTAAGTCACATGCCTTAGTTGTAAATCAAGGCACAAAAGAACATAAAGGGTCTAGTAAGCAAGATAAGAAACAAAAGAATCAAGGAGAGAAGAAGAAAGATCAGAAATCTGCTACTTCAAAAGCAGACAATGAGACCTCTTCATCAAAAGGTGAACAACCTAAGAAGGAGAAGGTCAAGTGTTCTTATTGTAAGAGGCCTGGTCATGATGAACATAAGTGTTTAAAGAAACAAATTGATCACCTTTCAAATCTTCTTGAAAAAAATAATATCAAGGTTCCTAATTCAGTCAAACAAAGTTCATCAGAAGGATCTTCTAAGGACATAGATAAGAGTAAGGGGAAAGGAAAGGGTAAGGCCCTAGTTGCTATTGCTTCACAACCAAATTCTTGGATAATTGACTCAGGTGCTTCACACCACATGGCTTCTTCAGAAGATGATTTTACATCTTTAGAGCCATGTTCTATGCCTTCCATCCTAATGGGTGATGACACTCCTGTTGAAGTGCATGGGAGAGGGTCTGTTGATGTGGGTGAAGGAACATTTCAAGATGTCCTTTGTGTTCCATCTTTATCAACTAATCTCCTATCTGTTTATCAGATCACTCACACTGGTTTTGGCAAGCGAGTTGAGTTCACATCAGATGCAGTGGTAATCAGCGAAATGCATAATGGGTCTACTGTTGCTGTGGGAAAAGCAGATCATCATTCTAGATTATATCAGTTTTCTCACTTTGTTCCTGACTCTCCTTCGACAGTTTTACTCACTCATGCAGATGAGGTGAGTTGTTTGTGGCATCAACGGTTTGGCCACTTGAACTACCGTTACTTGCAACAACTCAGTCAACAAGAAATGGTTTCAGGGTTGCCTTCTATTCGATTTTCTGATGGAGTTTGCCAGGGGTGCATTCTTGGTAAGCATCCAGAGGAGAAGTATGATAAAGGTAAAGCTTGGAGAGCTACACAACTATTGGAGTTGGTACATAGTGACTTGGCAGGACCATTTCCACAACCATCTTTCAGCAAAGCTAGATATGTCTTGACATTTATTGATGACTTTTCTAGATATACATGGGTTTACTTTCTCAAACAAAAGTCTGAAGTCTTTGAAAATTTTCTAGATTTCAAAGCTTTTGCAGAGAAACAATCTGGGAAGTTCATCAAGATTCTGCGTACAGATAATGGGGGTGAATATGTTAATAATCAGTTTGAACAGTTTTGTGCTTCAGAAGGTATCAACATGCAGCACACAGTTCCATACAGTCCTCAACAAAATAGTGTAGCAGAACGAAAAAATAGGTCCTTGAAGGAGATGGCTAATTGTATGATTCACTCCAAGTCTTTGGCACCTCAGTATTGGGCAGAGGCCATCAACTGTGCATGTTACATCCAGAATCGAGTTCCTCATAACGCTGTGAAGGGGGTAACTCCCTTTCAAGCTTGGACTGGTCGAAAACCCACAGTTAAACACTTTAGAGTGTTTGGTTCTCTTGCATGGGCCCACATTCCAGCTGAAAAACGCAAGGCTATGGATCTGCAGAGTAAGCCTTGCATATTTGTTGGATATCCAGATGATGTCAAAGGGTATAGGCTTCTCCATCCCACTACTCATGAGTTGTTCATTGAGAGGAGTGTTCATTTTGAGGAGAGTTCTTCTAGGTCTTCTCATACCACTTCTCCATCCACTATCACATTGGAGAAATTGCATTATGATGACAGTTCTTCAGAGGATCTTAATCCTCCTAATCTTGATGAGGAGTCTTCTTCCTCTACTTCAGATGGTGACAGCGATGATGAGGATTCACATTCCTCTCATAGTCATCATTCAGAGGTTGATGATTCTCCCCCAGACTCTCTAGCCCCAGTGCCTCTTTGGGCTCGACAAACTTTTGAGTCAGCAGGAGATTGGCTTGGTGATCCATTAGATACTAGAAGAACAAGGTCACAATTTCAGCAAGCTCCACATCTCTTCATTGCTTCAGCTTCTGATCCACAGTCCTTTCGAGAAGCTTCAGGTGTTCCTGAGTGGGATGCTGCAATGCAAGAAGAGTTCAATTCCTTGGAAAGGAATCACACATGGAATTTAGTTCCTCTTCCTAAGGGAAGGAAACTTGTTCGATGCAAGTGGATCTATCGAACAAAATTTGCAGCGGATGGGTCGGTTGATAAGTATAAGGCTCGCTTGGTAGCAAAAGGTTTTTCCCAAGTTCTAGGGGTTGATTACTCTGAGACTTTTGCTCCAGTTGCTAAAATGAATTCCATCCGACTTGTTCTTGCTATAGCTGCAACACATCGTTGGGAAGTTCATCAGATGGATGTGAAGAGTGCATTTCTTCATGGTGACCTTCAGGAGGAAATCTACATGGAGCAACCACAGGGGTTTGTTCAGGATCCTTCACTTGTGTGTCGACTTCGAAAGTCTCTCTATGGCCTCAAACAGGCTCCTCGAGCTTGGTATGCCAAGATGGACTCATTTCTTCTGACAGTTGGTTTCACTCGGTGCCATTCTGATCCGAACGTATACATTCTGCAACAGGATGAAACTCTCACATTTCTAGTTCTCTATGTTGATGACTTGTTACTCACAGGGAGTCACTCATCCACCATCAAAGCAGTGAAAATTGCTCTACATGATAGATTTTTGATGTCAGACTTGGGTCTTCTGCATTACTTCTTGGGAATTGAGATCACTCAATCATCTTCAGGAATCTTCCTTGGACAACCCAAGTATGCACTTGATATGCTCTCCAGATTTCACATGGCTGATTGTAAGCCTGCACCTACTCCATTTTTGTCAGGGGTCAAACTTGAGGCTAAGTGCTTTTCACCCTTGGTTGATGGCACTTTATATCGACAGCTTGTTGGAAGCCTCATTTATTTGACTCATACGAGACCCGACATTTCTTATGCTGTGGGCATGGTCTCTAGATTCATGCAGGAGCCACATGAGTTGCATTGGAAAGCAGCTAAGCGGATCCTCCACTACATTCAGGGTACTCACAATTATGGAATTCAGTATTTAGCAGGTGTGGATATTGACTTGGTAGGATATACGGATTCAGATTGGGCAGGTGATTCTCAGGATCGCAAGTCTACTTCTGGGTATTGCTTCTCACTTGGTTCTGGTCCAGTTTGTTGGTCGAGCAAGAAGCAGTCTGCAATTGCTCTTTCATCGACAGAGGCCAAGTATCGAGGGGCAGTCAATGCCACCACTGAGGCTATTTGGCTTCAAAATATTCTTACTGAGTTTGGTATTCCAGTCAGAAAGCCTACCATCATCTTTTGTGATAATCAGAGTGCTATACAGATCTCAAAAAATCCAGTTCATCATCAGAGGACGAAACACATTGAGATACATATGCACTATATTCGGGAGCTCATTCAGGAAGGCATCATTGATCTTAAGTATTTTTCTACATCGGAGCAAACTGCAGACATCTTCACCAAACCTTTCACTGAAAGCAAGTTCCTTCATTTGCGATCTTTGCTTGGGATGCAAAAGGTGTCTACTTTAGGAGGGGCTTCTTAGTCCTTCATTCTTTCTCTCTCTATTTAGGGGGGTCTATTCCTCTTATGGGGGGGCTTCTTCTTTTGGGGGGGGATATTTATGTACATGGGTACCTAACATGGCCTCATTTGTCGGGACCCATCTTTTCACCCACCTAAGCTACGCTTAAGGGGGGGTGTTAGTGTAGGTTTTTTTATTTTCCTTATGTTAGGGGGTATTTATTTTTCCTACACATATATTATTAAGCTTGCTTAGGTTATTAGGTGTGGTTAATATGAGGACACGTGGTGAAATACATTAGCTACATGTGTAACTCTCCACCTCACATGGGTAGTTGAGTTACACACCCTCTTTTGGCTTGTTGTGCCACCTCTCATAACCACTATTTTGTCATTTCCTAAGTAGGTTATGGGGTAGTTGGGTTTCTCACCCTCTTTTGGCCTTATGTGCCACCTCTTATAACTCCTTTTTTGTTTTCATGTAAGGAGGTTATGCCACATGTTTTGGCATTTACCAAGTAGGTAAAAACCTCCCACCTTTTATGGGGTAGTAGGTAAAACCTCCCACTTTTTATGGAGGTGGGAGTTAATGCACCTCTTGGTTGTATATGTTATTATTTTTCTATATAATAAGCAATATACTCTCACCTTCACAAGTGAAGTGATAGCTCGGTGAGAGTCTTCTCTAAATTCTTCTTTATCTCTATTTTTCTCTCATATCAAATTTATCTTCATTCAGCTATTTTGATCTTCGATCATCCGTTGCTTGGAGTTGCATGTGATCTATGACCGACATCAGATCCTGGCTCAATTCTTGCTTCTCACAGAATTTAACAAATGTCAATCTCTTCATTGCAAATAGAATTCCAAAAACCTATAGCCTGAAGAGCAACAAGCTGTGATGAAATATCTTGCATGTAAGGGGCAAGTTTCTCATGGTAAGTATATTCAAATGCAACTTATCTGTTGCCAATGTAAATAACACATTTAATGACTACATATGCAATACATGAACATTAAAGGACTACTTATCTCTTTATTGATTTTCCCAGCCATGTATTCATGTGGAGACCCTGCAAGTCTTGAGAACTCTTTGTGGTTAATGAATTCGTCGCTGTCTAAGGTGTAGTAGCATCTCTGTGGTCTACACACGAGGTTGTCTAGTATGGAAACAAAGATAACTAGCCAAGGTGATATTAATATTGCATCATGCAAGATGGCATTGTTCCCCCATGATTTCTGGGCACCACGTGTGTCATCAGATAAGCCTTTATGGTTGGCATGCTCGCCACCATCTTGTGTGTAGGAGAGGTGAAACAAACTACTATCAATCTGATCACAACCAATTCGAACCTAGCTCCGATACCATGTTGATTTTATGATGAGATTGATAACAAAGAACAAAAAACAATACACGTAATACACATAACACAATAGTACCCTGGGAAAACCTCCCTCTTGGAGGTGAAAAACCCAACAACAATTATCTCAGTTTATATTAGCGCAAACACAGTAGCACAATTACAACATTCCCATGTGTTGAGACATTTTCACACATCGCCCCATTGCAAATGGGGACCCCTTTTTAGGCCCTATCGGTTTTTTGGTTTTGGTTTCCAGGTCTTTTCGTGCAGCCTCGTCAATCCTCTCAGTTTGCAAGTGTTTGGGGGCTAGTTTGATCAAGTTTGCAGCTCGTTTGAGCAAATTTGGCTAAGTCTGGAGCATGTTTTGTCTGTTTTAGGGTTTTGACCTTCAAACTTGAATTTGAGGCCTTTTCTTTAGGGTTTTGGAAAAATTGAGCATTGCATTGGAATCAAGACCCTCTAAGGAACCCGCATGTGAAATTTGAGAGAATTCTGAGCAACTTTCTATTTTTAGAAAGTTCCTATTTTTAAGGATTTCACTACCTCTCAGAATGTCTTCATTTCACGAAAAAGAAAACTTACTATTTTTAGTAATTTTTATTTTTAGCAAGTTTTTATTTTTAGTAAGTGCAATCTTACCCCAGTTTGCTCTAATTTTGATGTTTTGAAGTAAGTCTATTTGTGGGAGATTCTCAACTGGCAAGGATGTCGACATTGAAGACGAAACATTCTTGAACATTTCTAAATCTGGAAAGTTTGAAAAGCAGGCTAAGTGATCAAAAAATGGCTATGTATGGATGGCCATTCCAAAAATGGAAAGCTAGAAATTCCTAAGGCAATGAAATCATGCATATTTGGAAGATGGCGTTGAGATCAGGAAGAAAGAGGAAGAAAATCCAAAATTCCACGACCATGTGGAAATGGCGCCCAAGGTAGAGATAAAGCACCATAATTGGGTTGTGGATGAATTTTCCTCCACACCCAAAATTCCTTCTCTATGTGTTTTTAGCGCTCAAGGAGAGCAATGGGTGTTAGATTGGGGTCATGGAGGAAAATTTATCCATAATCAAAATTCCTCCACACCAACATTTTAGCGCCCAAGTTGAAAGGAAGAGCGCCGAAAATGGGGTGTCAAGGAATTCCATCCTCAAGCAAGAATTCCTCCTCATGGTATTTTTCATGCCCAAACATGTTGTGGAGCGCTGAGGAGAGGTTAGGAAAGAATTCCTTTCGGACATGAATTCCTGCATGACATAAAATCCACGCCTATGCTTAGATAAGGAATTCCAAGAAAGGTGAAAATTTTGTCCAAGTGCTGGAAATTCCTTCCTTCAGGACACAATTCCAGGAAAGGTGAAAATTTGGCTAAGTGTTGGAAATTCCTTCCTTCAGGACATAATTCTAGGAAAGGTGAAAAATTGACTATGTTGGAAATTCCTTCCTTCAAGACAAAATTCCAAGCAAGGAAGAAATGACACCCAAGGATGAATTGAAGATAAAATTTCTAAGGCACGAAAGAAATCAAGGGTGAACTGAGAAAGTTTTTGAAAAATCCATTTTTAGACACTAAATCTCGTATGAATTTGAAAATTTCTGCAGATTTGGATTCGTGAGAGAATTATCTCCCTCCTGAACCTAAAACCCTAATTTGTGGAAAATCCCTAAAAAATAGGAGATGGTGAAAATTGATGGAAAACCTTCTTCAAGCAAGGAAAGTTGAAGAGACTTCAAGAAAATTCTTCCTGAATCAAATTTTCTCTTTCCAACAATTCGAGCTGTGCAGGAGCGGATATATGACGACAATGTCCACTTGCATGGCGAGGATCTATTGAATGCATGGCAAATAGGGTGGCACATTCATTATTGGAATATTTGACCAAATGGCAACCCGATCATTGCATGTTAAATTTATGGCAGATTCCTTTTGCATGCAGCCATCACATGTGGAAATGATGGAACATTTATGACATAATGGGGTGATTTTTTCATTGATGAATATTCAACACATGTTGGGCGAATTTGAAAGAGATGGTGCATTTAATGCACAATGGATGCTATTTTGAGTGCTTTTGAATTAATTGTATAAGGACATGATGGGTTATTAATTGTTGATTCCACCTTGTTGCATCTTGAGTGGGGAATCCTCTAGGGTGAAACCCTAATTAGGGTTTGCATGTAATCATGGCCTGAGGCCTATATAAAGGGGTGACCCCCCTCATTTGTAAAGGAGGGAGACTTGTATGAAATTATTGCGATAAGTTTTGAGATAATAACAGTGAAGCATTGTTCTTTGATGGTGTCCACTTAAGTTATTTTTTCAAAGCTTGCATGGTTTCACCTTCCTCATTTAGAGTAGAAGTAGTATAGTGCTTTGATTTCAATGGAAAATGTAATTGTGTTTGATGAATTTCCATGGTTGATACTTTTTGCATCTTGTTGATTGTAAGTTGCAGTGTAAAGTTAGTCTGAGCCCCTTAAATTTGTGCCAAGTTCGATTGTGAATAGTCATTTGGATTATACCATTTTTGGGTATTCAAATGTACTTTCTCGATTTGAAAATCCTCTAGCATCCCCAAAAGATTGCATCGGTTCTTGCAGAGTTGTAGTTGATCTTGGCGAAACACAGCTTGGTTTATTTGGAATTTGTCCACCGAAGCATTAACTATTGATATCACAGCCCTTGGGAGTAGATTTAGATTTAGATTCTCTAGCCCTATCCGCTTTATTTTCAGTTCATTTTAGTCCGTTCGAAGCAACAACATCGCAGAATTGCCATATCTGATGATGGAGTTTTAGCCACAACAAAGAAGTGAAAGAACGATCCAGACGTAAGGCCCCTTGGATTATCAACAATGACATCCGCCAACTGAGTCACGTCCGTAGCATAAAGGAACCTTGGAGTCGATTGTTTGAACTTTCTGCAATCTTAGCATGCAATTGCACTTTGATCAAGAGAGAGTGAAGTGACCGTGAGGCAACTTTATTTTGTGTTAGACGTAGTCATAAAAAACATGTCAACACCATGCTAGGGCAAACTTATCTGAAATGCTATGACCTTGACAATCCTTCAAATGCAGATCGTTGTCATTGTAACTTCATTCGACAACACTGAAGCATGTTCACTCAGCTTGGAATACAAATTCGCCATCCTTTAGACAGATTCAGGAACCCTAAGTGATTCGCCTAATCAAGAGATAATTCACTGATCTCTATCAGGAGTAATTCACTGCTTGTAATCAGAAGTAGATCATTGCTTATAATCATAAGTAGTTCGCTGCTCATTGATGGTGATTTGATCTAAAATCACTTGTCATATATAGGTGACTTTGTCCTCAATAGGCCTCTAGTCAGCCTTGCATATTTTGGCACCAAGAATCATAATTACATCATGAATTACAAGTTACGCATATAGGCCAGGATCTATTGCAAGTTACATCATATTTACAAGTTACATGAATCGCCCCAAATGAGGCCAGACCAATACATTACAAGTTACATCATCTTGCATAATTAATTTGCCCATTTAGGGCCAAACCTGAATCGGATCATAGTGCCCATCATAAGCATTAATTTGTTGCCCTTTATCATGGCTAAGGGCGACAGGCCACTTAGCCATCTAATCATGCTAGGTCGGCCCTAGAAGGACCCGACCTAGCTACAACAACAACAATCATCCTTCATTGTTGCACATTGCTATCATGAAGGAAATAAGGTTGCCGCCTTATTAGCAAATCACGGGAATGATGACAATGAGTTAGTCTTGAGTAACAATATCAATTTTCGGCAGTCTTAGTAAGCTATGAAATCATTAACCCATGATATCTTGGCATCACTATAATCATTCTACTTAATATGAGCATCCTTCAGCCTCATTTACATTCAATGCTCATAGGTTGGCGTGGAACTCCCCACACGTTTGGACACAAATGAGAGTGCTCATGCCCCATGATTTCTTTTATTGACCATGTTTCATTTTGAAAGTGGCTAAATTCCACACAAAACTACGTACAATTTCTAAAATTCGCAAAACACAACGTATTTTCGCGAGATTTTCAATAGTTAAATCTTCATGATGCACATCCCTATTGTTGTTAAACCACAAAAAAATAGACGAAAAAACATTTTGTTTTGCAGATTTGGGAGTTTATTTACAATGCTATTTTATGTGGAGATTAGTCGTTGCCTTTTATTTTTAGCAGCAAGTAATTTAATATTTGTCGTCTCTTTCTCTCTATGTTCTAAACAACTTAGTAACATATAAACGCTTTCCTTAAATTAACTCACTTAGTTTTTTCCCCTCAATTATTTTAACCACTCCCGTTATTTTATTATTTCCTCTACCTGCCCTTTAATCTTAGTTGACCATCTTTTATCCCACCTTTTAATCTCATCCCTCTGTTTTTAGGATGCTCTTTATATAAGAGGCTTCCTCGTTTCTCTTTTCATCAATCAACCTTGAAGCATACTTACATTCTATTGAATTGATTTTAGCCCGCATCAAGCTACATCATCACAACCACATCCATTCCCCATTGAACTCTTGTGCAAGCATAAAAATGTTGAACACAATTGGATGTTGAGAAGGGGGGGTGAATTAGCATATACCAAAACTTGAACAACCATAATCTCCAATCAACAAACATGCACGAAACCTGCAAAGTATCCACACAAGAACACAAAGATTTTTATGTGGAAAACTCAAACAAGAAAAAACCACGGTGAGCTTCAACTCACTATATATATATAATGTTTACAAAGATTTAGCCACAAATGAAAGACTTGAACAACTGAAGAACACTTCTTTAGGGCAAGATACAAAACATCTGTCTAGATACAATGGAAATAAAAGATTGAATTGTATAGGAGACTGACATTTATCAACATGTGGATAACAGTCCCCTGATTAAAGGTCTTTTGACTTATTCTGCACTGTGACAATTTCAAAACTTTGTTTCGCTTCAAACTCACATCACATATATCTCTATATCAACTCCATGTTGCACACCCAATAACTCAACTGAACTGCACTATATATACCAACCGAAATAACAAAGCTATTCATAAGGTCAACCAAGAGAAGATGTAAAGTGTGTATTTACCATAGGCCCAAAAATGATCCATACAACTCATGCAGAACACACAAAGACGTTATATCGAGCTGG
Organism: Cryptomeria japonica; assembly: GCF_030272615.1. Lineage (NCBI taxonomy): Eukaryota > Viridiplantae > Streptophyta > Pinopsida > Cupressales > Cupressaceae > Cryptomeria > Cryptomeria japonica. The sequence continues at coordinate 6,775,083 of NC_081414.1, read as the reverse complement.
CACACCATCCAAAATTCCTCCAAAGAGATTCTATTTACACCATACACAATCATACACACAAAATGCCTTCTTAATGTATACACACTTTTAATCCCCGAATCAAAATTGAAATAAGTAGACCACCATGAAAGAAGTTAAGAAAATCTAGGAACATGATCCAATGACCCATAACATCCTTACATTACTAGTAAGATGAGGAATGCAACACATTCCTTTGCAACACATAGAACCTGTACAAACTTTGTACATGATCATCTAAACTTAACCCAATGTTGACTGGACCAAATAGAGTACACATATGCTTCGCAAACATATGAGGCTAGCATTATTTGCCATTTGGTATTGGTTTTGAACATTTGCCTAACATCTGAGACATATATACATCTTGTGCTCATCTGGACCAAACTATACACAACTGAACTTCATTTGGACCAAAGAGTTGACATCAATGACAATCTGAATGGCATATTTGCAACAATTTGCACTTTTGTCATTGATGCCAACACCTATGCTAACACATAACCTTCCGTAAACAAAACTTCTCCAATCCAAAACTTCTCCCCCTTTGACATCAAAGGAAAACGGTATAGAAGGGCTATAGAACTGAACTTACTCCCCCTATGTACAATACTTCATCAACAAAAATGCTCCAAGAAAATATAATAACAAAAGGAAACCTCACCAACAATTCATTTACATATTCTGTAGGGTAGGGGCAACGATGTTTCGATGAATAACTTTTAATTCCGACCAAGCAGAATTCCAATGAACTTCTACATAAATTAGAATCTTGATCCGACTTTCGACTCCAGAATGGTGTGCTCTGCAACATCATAACTTGCTAGAACATAGACGTGCACTCAAAGTTTGAGAATCCTTTAGAACTTTCACCATGCTAGAAAGATGCATATCTACAATGTCTCTTAACCTATATAAATCTTTCTTTACATTTTCTTTTTGTTTTACTAGTCCATTCATCTGTTTATATAATTGTTCAATTTCTAGTTTCCCCATTGCATCTACAAGTATTTATCCCAAAGGGCTCTCTCTCTAGGTCAAAATTTTTAATTGGTTTATTGTTCTTATCCTTTCATCTAAACCTTGGGACCAAAATTGTCCTATACAACTTATCATGAATATAATTGTTTTCTTCATATCTCTTGGGGTCTAGACTAATTGATGCTCCTTTGCTCAAACCAAAAGCATCTACAATTGTCCATCTATCGGTTTCTATCATTACCCCATTATTAGCTATTAACACTGCCCTTCTAGCAGGATCATATCTTTGTACAACCATCTTGATGAAATCAACATCCACAAATAAATTTGGACAAATAATCTTACCCAAATCCAATATCTATGCATTACACAATGGGGACTTCATATTTGTTTTCCAATGGAAATGATTGAACAAGTTTCATCCCATTTCTGGGAGATTAACATCACAGATCATAGACACCATGCAATCTGTCAAGTAATGTATCATTTATACCCCTTAGACCATGAACATTATGTACAATTTTTTTTCCATCCAACTGTTTGATTAAATCTTCATCTATCTTTCTCAAAGGAGCCTTTCGACTACTTTCTGCTTGTCTACTCATTTTCACAGCTATGAAAGATTACAGACTAGGGTTTCAACACAAACTGCTTAGGGTTTTACTGAACTTAGTGTAAACACACTTTCATATCACTAGAACACTAACACTTGAAAGCATAGTAAGAATTGAATAGGGAACTTGAAAATGTTAAAGAAAATAGTCACTTATTGCTCAATTCAAATCACTGTTGAATTTTGCTAGGAAACCCTAATTTTCTCTACAATGAGCTTCTGTACTCAATACTTCGAATTCTAGCAACTGGAACTAATTATGACACACAACACAACCTTAAACATTTATCTTTCTATTTGCAACAATCAGATTTTCAGTCATGTCAAACTTACTGGAATTCATGTGTGTTTATTGCATTGAATTAGTCATTTCTGCAATTCAATTCTCCACCATTGATGCTCTAGAAATGCACACTATCGGATAGTCGAAGACATCCAAAATTAATCAAACTTAATAGTTACATTTCCTTTTAATTTTCCTGTCCAAAATAGTGGCTCTGTGGGATAGATGTCATCATTTCATGGCTCCGTGGGGATGACTCACCTCTGGAAACTCTAGCATCACGAAGGCACGAGCCAATCAATACATTCCAACTCTTTCAACATGTTAGTGCACCTTCAATGGGCCCATTTTCAAATCAACAACTAACATCGTCCTAGTGGCCTAACAACTCTCACATCTTCCTTGGCCATGCTGCAACACTGGCTATTAGATTTCTTTCTCTATGTTGAGGGCCCAGTGCTTGGGTCCACATTTTGATCAGATGGTGATCATAGCATTGTGGGTGTATCTCTTATGACAAAAATCTTCTTTGCGGGTGAACGCCAACCATTCAATCATCCTTTTGAATCTTCAATGTTGGCCCTATGGGTATAGTGTTGCGCGGGCCCCAAAATCTGATCGAACAACTCTCATGAAGGTGGAAGCACTTAATCATGGATTAGGAGGATGCAAAGCAATGCCGACCATCAAATGAAGATAATTAAAATTTAAGCATGACGTACTTTGGAAAATAAAGAACATCTTGGAGAAAAGGTTCCTAGGGGAAGGGGCCAATCAAGACATGACATAAAGACCCTTCAATCAACAACTTAAGACATGAAACCAACCAAACAATTCACCAAAGGGATATAAGATAAAGTGCAAGACTTAAAACAAAGGCTCACTTAGCCATTTTTTAAAGACCTAGGGTTTAGGGTTTAAGACAAACTAGGGACTCTTTGAAGTGCAAACCTAACCCTATTGGCAAAATGCATGTAATTTTTTAAAGTTTATATCATAGTCTGATTTCATTCTTCACTAACTCTGACTTTTGCACTTTCTACAATCTTATTTAGTCCCTTGTTGTAACACCAGTATGCTTTACTCCTTGTAGAATATCCCCAAAATATGTCTTTATTTGATCTTGAACCAAACTTCCCTAGATCTTCCTCATCTCTCCTTATGTAGCACTTGCTTCCAAATATTGTAAAATACTTGACTATAGGAGGTCTTCCATCCCACAACTCATAAGAATGTAAACAACAATATGCACAACCTCTCTCCAATACATATTAGGCAGGTTAGCATCCTTCATCACAGTTCTAGCCATTTTAACAACAATCCTATCCTTTCTTTCCACAACTCGATTATGCTGAGAGGTCCAAGGAGTAAAAAAATGTCTTCTAATACCATACTCATAGAATCTATCAAATTCATTTGAAGTAAAATCTACTCCTCTATCAGACCTTAAACATATGATCTTAGCATCAACTTGATTCTCCACCATAGACTTGAATATTTCAAACATTTCTAAAGCTTCAATTTTTTCTCTCAAGAAAGTAACCCATTAATTCAATATGTCACCACTCTTGGCCCAATTAATTCAATTAATTATATTATATTATTATATATATTATAATTATAATATAATTATATTATCTCAATAATATAATAATTATATTACCACAAATAAATATAATTATATTATATTATCACAACAATAATATAATTACTATATTATCAATATAATTATTATATCACAATAGTTATATTATCACAACCTTTATGTTGTCTATGTCGGCTTGAAGGAATCCGACCATAGCATCAACACTCCCTCTTAGCCGATTAGGCCACTTACATGTTTGTCTTCCTCAGGCTGGAAGTGATGACCGACGCTGCCAATCTTCAACACTCCCTCTTAGCTAGGGATGATACTTCCAGCTGCACAAGACATATCACTTCATCGTGACAATACATCACCTCATCGTGATGCTTGACCACAATGGCTACATCCTAATGTGGAAAGGAAAGATATCACCTCACGGTGATATCAACCATCATGGCATATCCATATATATCACCTCACGTGACATCCACCATTATGGAATATCCATAGATATCACCTCACGTGATATCCACCATTATGGTTTATCGATAGATATTACCTCATGTGATATCAACCATTATGACATATCCATAGATATCACCTCACGTGATATCAAACATTATTGTGAGATTGTCACCTCACAATGATGGTGAGATGTACAAGTGTTTGTCATTGTGAGATTGTCACCTCACAATGATATTCACCATGGCTCATCTAGAGGGTAAACACACAAGTACAAGAATCACCACAGACTCTCTCGCATGGTGTTGTCATGGCATCACACACATGCCATCCACCATGAACCATATCAGAGGGTGGAGATAAGGGCTTACATCTCAAGTCTCTCTCAAAGAGAAATGCATTGCAAGGGCTAATACCTCTAACTTCTCTCTTATAGAGAAGAATGCATTTTATCACATAATAAGAACATCTGAATTCTAAGACTCCCTCTCAGCAGAGACACCCTCTCAACAAGGGCAACATTCTCACACCTTTGATACAATAAATTATAGTGGCTCCAATGTTTGACCAAACAAGGAGCATTTGAAGCCACACTGCTTCACAAGCTTGCCGATCCTCTGCAAAGGACTTGACATGCTCCATCTGTCACTCAAGCTCCCTCTGAATCTCTAATCCAATATGAAGGAAGAGTCACTGCACAATATTTGCACACTCGAACCAAGCAATATATTGGAAATGCTCTGGCCAATGCAAAGAAAGAACCCACAGATTGTAGTCACATCCAGATACAAGCTCACTGTCTGTCTATTTATGTGATAACTCTGTCACATACGACTCCTTGTCTCTTGTAGAGTTTCTTAATTACCCGCAATAGTCTTCAAAATTTAAGAATCATACAGGAAAGATACTCCATCCTAGCCAAGTATGAACATTTCCAAGCAAATGTTGTTTCCCAACAATAGGAGTTAATACACCATTGTTTGCAGTTGCTCCTAAAGCTTCACAACTAGCAGAGGAAGAGTCTCATGGCAGTATTAAATGCGACCTTCAGACTGCATCTCTGACTCCGGTATGCCAATGCACACTTACGCCTCTCTATTCATTAGGAATAAATCTGACTAACAATTGTGCACCAAGTAGGAGACTATGTGCAACCAAAACTCTCAAATACAATTCTTCACAAGTTTCCAAACTTGGCCTCCTCTCTCGTGCAATGCCTACTACTCGATCTTCACATCATCATTAGCTGATACAATGATAATCCGCTCATCTGATCTTGGAACTGAATGGGTTATTTTGCATCCAAACACAAATCGCCAACCTCAAAATCGCATTGCCATCACTCTCTAATTGATTCGCTGATGGATTTTAATAGCCGATCAAAAGTTTGAAATCACCATTTTAGAATGTAATCGCTTCTTGTGAAGATATATTCACTATCAAACAATAATCCTGATATTGCTGGAAATGAAGGCAAGTAGGAAACACTACACATTGTCCCTAAATCGCACTGTGATGACTTCAATATGGGTTAGCAATGTGAATCACTATCAAACAAACAAAATTGCTGTGTTAAAATCGCTTATGCTAATGAAGTGATTGCCTTCAACTTGAAAAACGCCGTCAAAGAAATGCATTCACTCTGAAATGCTTGATCAAAATTGGGAATCGCTGGAATAGCAGACACAATTTGCTATTTTAGTGGTTGCTATGACTATGAATTCAATGCAACCTAGATCACGCTAAATGGTGGAATCGATGTAGCTAGGTGTAACAATGTCGCCACCTAAATGACAATGGATTCACACAATGATAACGAGAGTTCGCTAGGCAAATTCGCTGATCACAATGATTCTTGTTTGAAACAAACATTATCGCCACCTTTGATAGATGAAGTCACTGATGATAATGCAATTTGCTTGATGAGGTATTGGTAAAATCGAGTTTGCTTCCCTTGTAATCGCTGTCACTTGTGAATCGTCGGAATGTGATTACGAATGCATATGACTTAGATGTGTACAATGTAATCATTCCCCATTCTCTTCTGTTAGATGTTGCTACTGTATCAGGGCCTTTTTCCTGGGTTTCGTACCCGCTCTGATACCATGCTATTTATCTATGGGTATTGCACTGCTATAGAATGTCTTCGGTTTGCTGAGCATTGACCTTTTTATTTATTTATTATTATTCAGAGGAAGATGTGATCTTCGTATAGATATATATATATATTTTGGTGGTGTCCCTTCACCAAGGGTCACCACTCTTGGCCCAATTAATTCAATTAATTATATTGTATTATTATATACTATAGTTATATTATATAATTATAATTATAATATAATTATATTATCTCAATAATATAATAATTATATTATCACAAATAAATATAATATGATTATATTATCACAATATTATCACAATAATAATATAATATTTTTATTATCAATATAATTACTATATCACAATAGTTATATTATCACAACCTTTATATTGTCTATGTTGGCCTGAAGGAATCCGACCATAGCATCAACACTCCCTCTTAGCCGATTATGCCACTTACATGTTTGTCTTCCTTAGGCTGGAAGTGATGACTGACGCTGCCAATCTTCAACACATTCACTTCAACTCTAATCACCGCGAGATAATGGGGGACACAATTTGCTATGCTTGTTGTTTCTTTGCGAGGTTGCTTGACTTCAATCTTTGTTGTCACGTGGTAGTAGGGGATGCCTTTTGCTTTTATGTTACCCCGCAAGGTCACTTTTCTCCAAGCTTCCATGCTGTGGGATGGCGGGGCAATAAGTCCATCATTGACATCCCTGGAAACTACCCCGCAGGGACTTTTGTCTTAAGTCTTCCTTGTGGGATGGCGAGGCAATACACCTTTCGTGTTTTTGACATCCCCTTTAGCAGTTTCACAACTATCTTGGGTCAACGTAGATAGTTGACCGTGAAATAGCGATAGCGATAACACAATGTGTTATGCTATCCCTGCAACAGTGTGTGACTGGTACTCCCTGTAACTGCATGCAACTAACATAGTGTGTTAGCATAACTGCAACTGGACTTTTTCTTGACTTAGACCAGTTTGCTCAATGCCTTACCAACTCAATGGCCTATGTCTTCTTGTCCAATTTGCAAGACCTAGTGACTCACTCCATGCTTGTCTTCTATATCTTCTTGTGTGACTAACACAATGGATTATGTTATGTTGCAACAACAATTTTTCCAAGTCAAGCCACACTTGTTCTATCTGACATTTATCATCTCTACATCTCCGTCCACTGCATCTTCTTAACTGTTTACATCAATGACAATTAATGCCAACAATCCCCCACTTTGGCATTGATGTCAACCTCTGTCAACCTCACTCAAAATCTCCCCCTTTGACAACAATGGAAAAGGACGCAACAACCAGCTGTCAACCGCGTATGTTCTCCCATTTTGACCTTCTTCATTCAGTTGGAAACACATGGCACTCCCCCTGTGACAACCGTGCTTTATAGGTGGTTGATAACACGTCGTGTACATCAACAACACCTCAACTTCTCCCCTTTATGCAACAACAATGCCTACTATCAATTTGTTGATCCTGTTCAACAACAGTCTCCCCCTGAGAACCATAACTATTTGCTCCATCACACTAGGAGCACACACATGGGTTCAAGGATGTATAATGTGAAGCTATGAGCTCCCCCTGAACCATAAACCTCTATATTCATTTAAGTGCTGAAGGAGGGAGGAACAACAACCAACCTCAGTCTCAGATATTCAAAAGCGTCCTTAGGCAGAGGTTTAGTAAAGATATCAACCACTTGCTCAATGATACTTACATATTTAACCTTGACTTATTTTTTGGCTACCTTATCCCTCAAGAAATGATACTTAATTGCTTTATGTTTTGTTCTTGAGTGCATGGCAGGGTTCTTGTAGATGTTAATAGCATTTGAATTATCACATTTAATGGAGATTAGATCTGCATACTCTACATGAATGTCCTTGAGTGTTTGCTTCATCTAAAGAACTTGTGAACAACATGTAGCAGTAGCTATGTACTCCACTTCAATAGTAGATTGATAGACTTATAAAGCACTGAGAGAGGGGGGGGGGGTGAATTAGTGATAGCAAAAACAATAACACTTTAAACCCAGACTGGTAAAAACAATTAACCAATTTATTTAAGACTTTGTATGCAATCCAAAGTGTTATAATAGCATTCACAGTAAGTAAAACATTCACCATAACACAAGTGTTTATACGTGGAAAACCCAACTGGGAAAAACTAACCGGTTAAGGTCTACAAAGTGCTCTGTTAGGAGTAGATCTTGTTAAAGATCCCAAAGCCCTGTTAGGAGCTATACCTGGTTAAAGGTAACCTTAGTGGAGGATTTAGATCCAAGTTAATGAATCACCTTGTTAGAGGATTTGTACAATGAAGCTTGTTAGAGCTTACCCGGTTAGGGGTTTTAACCGCTGTAGTGATTAGAAAACAACAGGTGGTATGATCTAGAAATAACACATCTTGCTTGTATAGATCCTTTTCTGCTCACTTAATATTGCATCACCGACATACTCTGCAACTCCTTCAATAAATCACATCAACTCAAACTCATAACATAACTCGTATCTTGCATATCAAAATAAGTCATCACAATGCCTCTTTATAGACATTAGATTTCATGTTGGCTTCAAGAACCTCAACAAAATTTCCTAGGTTCAGTGTATCTGGACAATCTTTCATAACACATCACAAATTATCACCAAAAATGTCGGTTAGAGATAACACATAACAACTGGTGATAACTCATCACACAAATCTGTGAAACCGGTTTGAAGATCGATACCGATTTAGTGTTCACCACATCAAACTCATATACCGATTGTCTCCATGTCGCTCCTTGCTGCATCTCGAAACTAGTAACAATGGAATTGACCAAAATCAAGTATCGTACTTGCATATACCAGTTGTCTATATATACCGGTATAGACACCTTCATATCGGTTGGACTTACTTTATACATATGATACCGGTTTACAATATGAAGTCTTAGGAGTATTATTGGTTTGACTAAACTAAGATGACTATGACAATACAAACATGTGTGTGTGTGTGTGTGTGTGTGTGTGTGTGTGTGCCATAAATGACAACACATAAAGTCATCCAATACAAAAATCATCATCAATCCAACAACCTCCCCCTTTGGCATTGATGACAACACTTAGAAATTTTTTTGAGACAACTAAGTGTTTACAAAAATATATAGACTCCCCCTTAATAGTACATGCAAAATTTTACATCACATATATATTTCTACTCCCCCTTTGACAACAATTCCAAATTGAAAAGTAAAATACATATATAATACATCAAATTTTGCATCAAAAAACTGCATATATAAGTATAAGAGTTTTTACAATGGAACTCTTAAGAAAATGTCACTGAAATGAAACTTTAGTTGCTTGAGATCATTATCCTATGTCTCTAACAATGTTTTAGTGATCTCAACATTTGTCAAAACTTGTGCAGTAAATTCTTCCATAGCATCCACTGTGCTCATCTCTGGTGTAGCCAAAACTTCTTCAGAATCCTTATATGCCCTCTCTAGAATTTCAAGTTTTGGGATCAACTTGTTTTTCAGTTCTTTCAAGGATCAGATTCGCTTAACATGTTCAAAATCATAAACATCTAATAGATGTTGCAAAGCATTAACGGATTTGCCAAAATCTAAAGCCGAATCCTGTACAGGGTTATATGCATCACTTATCCGCTCTAGTTATTTCTCTGTTTCTTCACGCTTTTGCTTTAAATCATAATAGAAGAAATTTTAGATATATTAGCCAAAATTTTACCTCCTTTTTCTGTAGCAGTTCTCAATAAATCTTTATTCACAGATAAAGCAATCTTTGCCTTTATCAATATCTGAAAGTAATTGCTCACCCCTTTTCTTCCTATAATCATTTTCAGCTAAGGCATGTGTTGCCTCTTCAAGTGATTTCAATTGGTCAGTAGCATCAGTAACTAGCTGTCCAAGCTTGGCAATAGGGGTAGACAAATTACCAGTGTCAGTCTCCGGTAGGAGACTTGACAAAATTTCAACAACTGTCTGAATTGTTTCTGCTTCTTTTCTTTGCTCTTTCAATCGTTTCTTTTGAGCCCTAGATTGCATAACATAAGCAATCTCCATAAATTCAGATGCGCTCAATTTGTCCACATGAATTGGACCTTGTATGCTGATTGAGTCATCATCATCATTAGTTTGCTGCTTCACCTTTGCTTTTTCTTTTGCATCCTTTTTCTCTGTTGTCTTCTCCTTTGTTTTCTCTTTCTCTTTCTCTAATTGATCCTGTAGAGTGGTTGTAGTGACCGGTGGCAGTTAACTTTCGACTTTGTGTTCTTTTTCCAGTGGCGGTTCTATGTCCACACTTGGTTCATTAATCAGTGCTTCCTCTACAAATTGTTCACCAACAATATCCGGTTGCTGTCCAATTTCCTTAACAGGTTCAATATAGGTTGTATCAACAATAACCTGAACTTCTTCAGTATCATCCACAAAGAATATAACAGGTGGAGAACTTGTGTCATCCTTATTCTTGACAGGATATACTACATCCGGTGTAGTAAACTCTTCAGCATCTCGCTCCGGTGGAGCTCCAGTCTTAGTCTGATTAGGCATATTTTTGTAGCCTTTCAATAGTGCATTCATCCTTTGAATATATTTAGCTATACGATGAGTATCATCTTCAACAAGTTGAATCTTTCCATCCAATAGCCTTAGTCTCCTTGATTTAGAATGAAATTGCCCTTTGTACTTAGCAAGCAATGCAAATAACTCATCTCGAGACAACTCAGGAAAATATTGAACAAAAACTCTATCAATAATTTCTTGATCCTTATCTACAACCATTTTTCATTTATTTTCAAGAATTGAATACAAAGAATAAGAAATGTCCTTTTTAATATCTTGTGGTAACTGGTTGTATTAACATAGGTAATTGATTACCTCTTTTACCACTTCTTGTTTCTGACCTTCATCAAATGAATCAAAATTTTCTTTTACATTATCACACCGTTTCCTCCCTAATGTTTTAAAAATCCTCTCAAAATCACTTATTGGTTTGAATGTTGAAACATTAATAGGAGTACTTTGTTTAGAAATGTTTCCTATTGATTTGGATTTCTTACCAGTCACTTTCATCTTCTTTGTTTCTTCTTCAGTATCAGTTTCCTCAGATTCCTGTTGAAGAATGAGATGTCTACCTCTCTTCCTTGTTGCAGTTTGCTTCTTTGCATATACCTTGGGTACCAATTCCTTCTTGATTTGAATACTTTTAGTTACCCTTGTACCCGTGGTCACAAAATTGTTGGTAGTATGGATGTGCTGCATTGGTTTTGTCATTGATGTCAACACTTATCAACACTTATCCTTGTGGAGATCTTTGGTTATGTTCACTGACATGTTCAGTGACTTATGCACAGTTGGCGGTATCTGGTTCACCGACAGGATATATTGTTCACCAACACTGAGGATGATCTGTTATCATCTGGAGATTACTTGGTTATGTCGAAGACATTGTTTGGACACTTGGTTTTGGTGATTTGATTATTGGTCTAATCAAGTTTGCATATTTGCTGTTACTGACAAATAGGTCTAGGTTATGGACCAACAAGTGTTATCTATTCCAGATCAACATGATACATTATGGAGATGTTTTATTGATTGATTATTATTGTAAATGCATTAAGCTGACATCATGCATCACATATTGATTCATTTGTAATTGATTTAATTAGTGAGCTGACTTACACATTTGGTCTTAGGTTTTGGTATATATGTAAGATCTCATTTGTGAGATTATGTAAGGAAAAAAGGTGTGTGGAAAAGAATTGTAATAAGGTATATGCGAATATAAGTAGAGCTATACACACAGACATCATTTGAAGATTCAATGAAGGTATGAAGAAGCCAATCAGAGCTTAACCGGTACTGAATCCAACATATGAAGATGCTATTTTAAGCAGTACATTATCATTGGGTTTAACCATCCAATTGTAGTCAATGTGACTCCCATTTTGTGATTGAGCAGTGAGCTCTAGGCAGTTGGCCTTTCTACATGTGCAGACTCCATTTGTACACACATACTATCTGCATTAGTATCATCTGATTGTGGGTAAGGTTTCCCACCGTGGTTTTTCCCCTTACAGGGTTTCCACGTACAAATAACTGTGTTATGTGTTGTGGATGTTACTTGTCTTTCTGTTTCATGCATTAAACTTTACCGGTACTGTTATTAACTGCTAAACAGTCTACCGACATTAAGTTTGGTTTACCGGTATTATGCACTAAGTTTGGTTAAGTTATATTTGGGTTGAAATTAATAGACAATTGATTCACACCCCCCCCACCTGCCCCCCCTCCCCTCTCAGTTGCCTCTGGGTCCTAACAATTAGTATCAGAGCCTAGTCCTCTTTTTGCAGAAGTTTAACAACTCGAGGAGATTCTATGGCAACTAACTATTTCAGGAAGGACAATCCGAAGCTTGATGGAACTAATTATGGTATATGGAAGATCAGAATGGAGACACATCTGAATTGCATTGGAAGAGACATATGGGATGTTACAAAGAATGGCTATGTTGGTCCTACTCAAGGTCAACCTAATCCACCAACCTTGGCTAAAGATCAAGAGAATGATTGCAAAGCAAGAGAAGCACTTTTGAGCGTATTGTCAAATCAACAAATCATGGGATTATCAGATGGATGTACTGTTAAAGCTATTTGGGATAAATTGGAGACATTGAATGAAGGTGATACCACTATCAAAATTGCAAAATTGGAATGCTTCCGGGTCAGGTATGAAAATCTGAAAATTGAAGAAGATGAAAGGATTTCTGCTTTTATGGAAAGAGTTAATGAAATTGTCTTGGGTATACAATGTTGTGGAGGATCCTTAAGTGAAGATGAAAGTGTTTCTAAAGTTTTAAGAGCATTGCCACCGGCATATAAAATGAAAGTAACTACTATCAATGAATTAAGAACAATTCCTAATGCATCAGCATCTAGAGATACTTTGGTTGGAAAAATTTCAGCTTTTGAACTTGAGGAATTTGGTCCTATTGCTACAATTAAGATAGATTTAGCTTTCAAGGCATCGTCATCATCTGCATCATCATCATCTGAAAAATCTGATTGGAAAACACTTTATGCTAGAGAACTTGAAGAAATCAAAAGAGAGAATGAAGAACTTTTAGAGCTTGAAGCTAAACTATCATTTAAATATTTTAACTGCAATAAAATTGGTCATATGGCATCTAGGTGTTCTAATAGACATGCAATATTGAAAGAAGATGTAGTACCCCTGCCCTAATCAATCTCTAATCTTAGTTTAATCTTGTTCAGTTTATCTAAATATTATGATTATAGTCAGATGTTGATTTAACGCATAGCTATTGATGTGGGTTCCCACACTAGTTGTATGCAAGTTGTTTAGTGTACCTATTTCGTGGTATTAATATCGGGCTAACGCTTTCATTAAGTTTATATATGTATGCATGTATGACTCTTGGTTGCAGGAAATTTCAGGTACAACGCCGCATGAGTGCGAGGTTCGTCTTCACCTGGATTTGCAGGTTTGAGTGTACCTCTTTTATCCTTAGAGTTGGATTAGGTGGTCGTAAGACCCTAGTTGACCTTAGTCGTGCTCAAGTGAGCATCGTCAGTCGTCGTCGGTAATCCCTTTTTGGTTGGGTTTGCGAGTCGTCTGTTTGGTTGACCTTCTCGGTTTGCGTGCTTGGTGTGTATGGTTAAATTGATTAATTAGTCCTTAGTAATTATTTTGATTAAATATGTGTTTGTGCTTTGAAGATTAATGGACTAGATTAATCAGGATTTCGTTATGCGATTTTCGTTGATATTGGATTGCTCGTTTTAATTGGGAGCAAGTTCAGTTAAATAGTTAATTTAAATATTAAATGCATTTTGTGTATGATGTCGAAAAAGGAAGTTTTGTATTTAATTGCCATAGATTAAATTGTATTCTGTTGGCTTTTGAAATTAGAAAGGGTAAATTGAATTAAAGAGAAAATCGATTTTGAATTGAAAAGCAAGTCAATTTTTTGTTATAGTTAGAAAAGAATTAATTTGGAGATTATTTTTTTAAATAGAAATTTTAATTCCCAAAAATGGAATTTTTGGTCAACTCTTCCATATAACCTAAATTTTGGAAAATTTTTGGGGATGGACATTTTTGGAGAATTTTTGGTTGGAAAGAAATTTTGGGATGAAATTGGAGGTTTTGGGAGGAAGGAAGGGCTTCTGGATTTGGCAGGATTGGGCTCTCCTTCAGTTATTCCAGGAATGCGTGTGAAGGTAGGATTTACCTTAACTGTTCTTCCTTGTTGTTATGGAAATGGTTTGGGTTTTGCAATATCCTCTTGTAAGTCTCTTTTTAAGACTGTTTTTTTTAATGTTATTATGGGGTTTTGCTATTGTGGGTGGGAGTGTTTGAAACCCACGTTTCTTATTAAAAAAATAATAATATGGACCTCGTGTATGATTGAATCGAAATATATGATTTCGAAGCATTTCGTGTTTTCCGTTTTTTTTTTTAATGAAAAAAAACGAACTGTGTTTTAAATAAAAATAGCGCTGTGTAAAACGTATTTTAATCGAACTGTGCGTTTCTTTTAAAAAATATATATATATTTTACCAAGCTGTGCGTGTGTTTTTTTTTAACTGTTGGTTGGGGTTGGAGGGCGGGGAGCGGAGCTCCACCCGCTCCTCCTCCCCTCCCCCGCTCGTTTCCCTTACCTCTGTTCGCAGTCCACTAGTGACCGCGGCTCACGGTGGTGGCCGCAGGGCGCCGCGGGACCTGCGGGCACCACTGTGGCGCCGCCCGCGCGGGAGTTGCCCTCGGCTAGGGTTTGGGCGCCCAGCCATGCCCGTTGGGAGGTGGGCCCCACCCTCGCCCCTTTTAAAATGCTTTGTTTTAAAGTAGTTTTTAAAAAAAAAAATATATTCTTTTTATGTATTTTTTTTTAGTATTCAAAAAAAATGCATATAATATTTTTAAATATTATTTTAATGTTAAGTTTTAATTAGTTTCTTAATTATGATTAAGGTGGCATAATCATGATAAATGGTAAATTTGATATTGACTAATTTTATAATGGAGTTTATAGGTTAATCATTATTCAATTTCATTTCATGACTTATGCACTCCTTCTAATTAAGTTCTAAAACTGTTAATTTCGCAATTGAATATTATTGATTATATTCGGATTGATCTTGGATTAATAAATTTATATCTTACCTTCTAGCTGATTAGAGCATTTGGCTAATTGAGGTAGTATTGCTTAAAATAAAATAGAACATTATGTTATTGGAAAATTGTTGAAATGCGATGTAACTACTATTGATGATGTGAAATATTATTCAAGAACATATCATTGGAGTAATCGAGAAGTAAGTGAGATATTTCATCGTTGGATATTTGAATTTAAACGATGTGCTTTTGGGAACTTAATTTAGTATCATTTGGGAAATTGTTTAGTACTGATATTCTCATTTAGTTAAATGAATGGTTAAATTATATTTTCCCTTGTTTGAGGAATAGTCTATGGTACTATTGTAAATTGTGGTATTGTACTCACCTGGTAACGGTGATCTCCCGTCTATGTTTTTTGAAAACTTAGATCAATCAGAGAATTGGATCAACTGTTATGCTTAAATCAATTTGAGAAAATATTGTCTTTTTTGTTTATTGCCTTTGCGAGTTTAATTTCTGTATTCGCTTTTAATTATGAAATGGCAAGAGTGCTTTGTTTGATAGGTCCCTGTCGTTTGGGTTGACTTGGGGTACCTATTTCAGTCCTCAGTTTCGAGTTGACTGTTGCTTTGTGGTAGTGTCGTACTTGGTCTTATCCTCTATGTGTGAGTCGAATGTTGAAATGTGGTTGACCATTGTTGTTCGGGTCTCTAGTTAGAGTACCGTCTGTAAGTGATCATCTTTGAGTCGTGTTTGACCAGATGGTTGTTTCTCCCTTCTTGAACTCCGTTCGTCTGACCATGCCTATTCCCTGGTTTTGAGTTCGTCGGAGTATAGTCTAGTGTCGTATGGGAAAGTGGCTTTCGATTGGGGGCCGCGCCCAAAGTGGCTGCTAGGTAACCCGTCGAAGGTGAGTCTAATAAGTGATAACCTAACAGTAGATTAGAATGTAATTTCTAAGTAAGATAATGTGCCTCACACATAGGACGAGTGCTAGCATAGACCCGACATGCTGTGAGAAGGCCTGAAATGGCAAACCACCATCCTTGTCTTCACGAGAGGATGTGTGGGTCCACATAAGGCTTGGATGGGCCGGAAGCACGGATTAGGTTGCCAGGGTAACCCAGTGTATGGGGCCGGGACCTATGAAGACTTGCCATCGTAACCATACCAGGTTGTGTGATGACACTTGTCCCTACGTTCACTAGTGTGTTGTCGTTTTGTCCTGTTAAGAGTACCTTTGTGGGTCGTCCTTTTGTCCTTGCCCTTGTGAGTATCGGTTTCATGTTAGACCTTGGGTGGTGATGGCTCAGCTTTGTGGATGCTCCAATGGACCTTTGTTTTAGCTTTGATTATGTTCAGCTGGATCCTTTTCTTTTCAGGGATCGTTTATGTATTATTGACCGATGTGGTCATTTGTATATTGTTTATATTTCGCCTTGGTGGCTGGATTGTAATGGTGTAACCTCTTGTATTCTTAACTTTATTAATTATCAGAGGGGTCTTGCAGTTGAGCAGACCCGGAGATGTAGCCCTTTAGGGGTGAACTCCGAGATCATTATGGTGTTATGTGGTGTATTCTCTTATGTTTCCTTTATTCAGCTTTATCATGTATGATTAGCTTACGTTAGAATGTATAAGTGGATAAGATGGAATTAACTTTAAATGCTTATATTCAGTCCTTTCTTGAATGCCATGTTGATCGAATGCATAAGTGGTTTAGATGAGATTTATCGTAGATGCATGTATGTAATCGTCTTTTAAAATGTAGTAAATTGGAATATGAAGGAATGTAACTTAGAGTAATGGAATATATTCAGTTGTTGTTAAGGAAATTAAATATGCTTGAAAAGATCTCGTATGTATATGATGAAATTCTAGGGTGTTAGAATATTAGATGTATGGCTTGTATTTTTATGAAAAGCTTGAATGAAGATTATGAATAGATCTTAATGGATGAATCTTTGCTTGTGATTTATATTTCCATCTTCTGAAAAAAATTATCCTGATTAAGAATTATCTCGTTATTAAGGTAATCAACTTGTTGGATTAATTGTGTGAGTTAAGAGAATTGTGATTTTAAGTAATCTCATTGGGAAACTTCTTAGATGTTAGTTGTGGTCTTCCGCTATGTAATCTGAATCTTTGATATCTTGTTGTATCTTATGTGGTGTAACTTAAAAAAAAATAAAAAATAAAAAAATTATTGCACTCTATTCTTGTGTTTTGGCTTATCCCTTCAGGGTTTCCTGGCGGGGCATTACAGAAGAAGCTAAAAGAACATATAAGCCTAACCTTGAATATCAAAGATACAGATTTAAGAAGAATAGAAACAAATCATGTTACTATGCTGATGAAGGAGTTACTGATGATTCTGATGAGGAACCGACAGACAATGGATGGACTTTTGTTGCAATAACAGAAGATCAATCGACACCTACTATTCAACCGGTAGAGCAAGTCCTGACAACTAAAATTGAAGGAAAGGATGAATGGATCATTGATTTCGGATGTTCACATCCTATGACTGGTGATAAGAGTAAATTCTTACCTTTTCAGAAATAAAATGGAGGTCTAGTAAGATTTGGGGATGACAAAGCTTGTTTGATCAGAGGAAAAGACACTATATCTTTTGATGGTAAGCACAATACTGACAACGTTTATTATGTTGAAGGTTTGAAGCATAATCTTTTGAGTGTTCGTCAATTAGTTGAAAAATGATTTCAGTTACAATTCAAGAATGGTAAATGCAAAATGATGAATATAACTAGTTTGGAAATTGCAACCGGTAATTAGACTAGAGGTAATATCTTTCATTTGAATAACAATGAGAAGACATGCTTGATTGCACATATTGATGAAAATTGGTTATGGCATAAGAGACTTTGTCATGTTAATTTTGACTGCATTGTGAAAATAAGTACAACTAAGGCAGTAAGGGATTTACATAAGATTGTTAAACCTCACAATCCGGTATGTAAGGAACGTCAATTTGGAAAGAAAGTTAGAGCAACTTTTAAAAGTATTCCAGAAAAATCCAATAATGTTCTTGACTTAATTCATATTGATTTATGTGGTCCAACAAGAACTAGAAGTTTACAAGGAGATAGATATTTTATGCTAATCATTGATGATTATTCTAGAATGTGTTGGGTTACTTTTCTTAGCGAGAAATCATAAGCTTTTGGAAAATTCAAACTATTCAAAGTGATGGTAGAAAATGAAACCGGTAAGAAAATCAAATGTTTGAGATCAGATCAAGGAGGTGAGTTCACATCTAAGAAATTTAATACATTCTGTGAAGTGAATGGAATCAAAAGACAATTATCAACACCTCGGATACCCCAACAAAATGGAGTTGTGGAAAGGAAGAACATAACTATTTTGGATGCAACTAGAAGCATGATATCATAAGCAAACCTACCTCATGTGTATTGGAGAGAAGCAATCAATATAGTTGTTTATACGTTCAACAGAGTTCACATCAAAGGTGAAACCGGTAAGACCCCTCATGAACTATGGTTTGGTAACACTCCTCTTAAATATTTTAGAATATTTGGAAGCAAATGTTATATTAGGAGAGATTATTATATTGGCAAATTTGATCCTAGAAGTGATGAAGGAATATTTCTTGGTTACTCATCTAAGAGCAAGACATATAGATGTTTTAATAAAAGATTGCAAAAAATCATTGAGAGTGCAAATGTGAAGATTGATGAACAATTCAGAAGGTCTATGGACTCTGAATTGACAGTTGAGATAATCACAAATGAACCTACAATGAGTACACAGGTACAGAATGTTGATCCAGTCACACCGACATCATCTGAGAATTCCACAGTGATTGAAGAACAACAAGTAAAAACACCTAGGTATGTAAGATTGAATCACTCTGAAAGTCAGATAATTGGGAACAAGTATCAAGGTGTTATGACTAGAGGAAGACTGGCAAATGAAGAGGTATGTTTAATTTCTCAAATTGAACCAGCAACCATTAATGAAGCATGTGAAGATAAACATTGGATTAAGGCTATGGAAGATGAATTGGAACAAATTAAAAAGAATAACACATGGACATTGGTTCCCCAACCTAAAAACAAAAATGTAATTGGAACTAAATGGGTATTCAGAAATAAACTTAATGACGATGGTAAGGTAATCAGAAACAAAACAAGATTAGTATGTAAATGATATTCACAGAAAGAAGGAATTGATTACAATGAAACCTTTGCACCGGTAGCTAGAATTGAGGCAGTCAAATTATTTTTAGCTTTTGTAGCACACAAGAACTACAAAGTATATCAAATGGATGTTAAATGTGCATTTCTGAATGGTGATCGTGAAGAGAAAGTTTACATTGAACAACTTGATGGAATTTCTTTGACAGATGACAAAGATATGGTTTGCAGGTTAAGGAAAACTTTATATGGATTAAAGCAAGCTCCTAAAGCTTGCTATGCTAGATTGGACAAATATCTTTTAAAACTTGGTTACACTAAAGGTAATGCTGACAACAATCTATATTTCAAAGTGACTAATGATGACATCTTGGTTATAGAAGTTTTTGTTGATGATATTATTTTTGGAGGAGAAGATGGATTGTGTAAAGACTTTTCTAATAAGATGCAGGAAGAATTTGAAATGTCTATGATTGGGTAGATAAAATTCTTTTTAGGATTGCAAATTTCACAGACTGATAAAGGTATATTCATAAATCAATCATAGTACTTGAAGGAATTACTTAAGAAATTTGGCATGGAAAACTCTAAACCGGTAAGCACACCTATGACTACAACTAACAAACTATCATTGAAGGATGAATCAACACCTGTTAATCTGACAAGATACAAGTCTATGATAGGAGGTTTACTGTATTTGACACAAACAAGACCTGATATTATGAATGCAGTATGTATTGTTTCAAGATTTCAGAGTAATCCTAAGGAAAATCATGAATCAACAGTGAAAAAGATTTTCTGGTATCTACAAGGCACAACAAATCTTGGCTTATGGTATCCTAAAGATGAAAATTTTGATTTATGTGCATACATAGATGCAAATTGGGCAGGAGATGTAGATGACAAAAAGAGAACCACTGACGGAGCATTCTTTCTTGGCATGAGACTAATTTCATGGTTGAGTAAGAAACAAAGTTGTACATCACTATCAACAACAGAATCAGAATATGTTGCAACAACAACTAATTGTACACAGGTATTATGGATTAAGCAAATGTTGAAGGACATAAAGGTAAAATGCAAAGAACTTATAATCATTTACTGTGATAATATGACAACAATTGATATATCAAAGAATCCGGTATTTCACTCTAAAACTAAACATGTTTCTATCAAATTCAATTTTCTGAAAGAGAATGTTGAAGCAAAAGAAGTGAAATTGGTTTATGTGAATACTAAAGAGCAGATTGCAGATATCTTTACTAAACCTTTGCCTACGGAAACTTTTGAATATCTAAGAGAGCATCTTGGAGTTATACCCTCATCGGTAGAAACTTAGACAGTTGGAGCATGACATCAGACCGACAAAATTAACAGAGAAATCTTTTTTCCGGTTTTGATGAAGGAGAGTTACTTCTCAGGGGGAGTAGATTGAATAAATTTGGTTATAGCAATTGGTATTTGTAATAATTTCTATGAACTGATTGTAATTGGTTTTGTATTTCTTTGGCATTTGATGTCAAAGGGGGAGAGATATCTATGGAAAGACACATTATCTTTTGGGGAGAGATTATTCATTGGGGGAGAGATTGTTACTCTCTGTATCTGTATTTTGATTTCTGGTTAATGATCTCTTTGGGAGATTGTTGGTTTTTGGTTTTTGGCATTTCTGCTTTGGCACTTAGATGGTTTTTCCATCTCATGTTGCCATCAATGCCAAAGGGGGAGATTGTTGGTATTATGGATGTGTTGCATTGGTTTTTTCATTGATGCCAACACTTATCAACACTTATCCTTGTGGAGATCTTTGGTTATGTTCACCGACATGTTCAGTAACTTATGCACAATCACCAGTATCTGGTTCACCGACAGGATATATTGTTCACTGACACTGAGGATGATCTGTTATCATCTGGAGATTACTTGGTTATGTCGAAGACATTGTTTGGACACTTGGTTTTGGTGATTTGATTATTGGTCTAATCGAGTTTGCATATTTGCTGTTACCGACAAATAGGTCTAGGTTATGGACCGACAAGCGTTATCTATTCCAGATCAGCACGACATGTTATGAAGATATTTTATTGATTGGTTATTGTTGTAAATGCATTAAGCCGACATCATGCATTGCATATTGATTCATTTGTAATTGATTTAATTAGTGAGCCGACCTACACATTTGGTCTTAGGTTTTGGTATATATGTAAGATCTCATTTGTGAGATTAAGAAAAAAAGGTGTGTGGAAAATAATTGTAATAAGGTATATGTGAATATAAGCAGCGCTATACACACAGACATCATTTGAAGATTCAAGGAAGGTATGAAGAAGCCAATCAGAGCTTTTGGTATATATGTAAGATCTCATTTGTGAGATTAATTAAGAAAAAAAGGTGTGTGGAAAAGAATTGTAATAAGGTATATGTGAATATAAGCAGAGCTATACACACAGACATCATTTGAAGATTCAAGGAAGGTATGAAGAAGCCAATCAGAGGTTAACTGGTACTGAATCTAGCATATGAAGATGCTATTTTAAGCAGTACATTATCATTGGGTTTTGATAACTCAGTGATGAAAAGTGAGTACCAAACTGGTACTGAGAGGGGGGGGGGTGAATCAGTACCGGCACAAAAACGTTTCCTGGACCGGTTTGATTGCAAACTAAAAACTACTGGCAATCCCTGACACCAGTCCAAACCAGATTACTACCAGTTAAACATAGTGCAACTGTGAAAGACATGAACCGATCAATCTTCTTAACTTTTCATACAACCTACTCCCTTATTTCCAATTTGTCCTTATGCACAAACAAATAATCTATCATCAGAGATACAATAAATAGCTAGATCAACATGATTCACCGCTTGACAAAAAACAACAAAGCATCACATGAAAAGGACATCACACATGACACACATATTTTTCACATGGAAACCCAACTGGGAAAAACCACGGTGGGGATGAATACCCACAAGCTATTTTGAACTCTTTAGAAGTCTGCTCTGTTATGAGCCTAGTCCGTTTAAAGACTATTACAACAGGTTATGCTAGGAACCGATCCTGTTAGGGATCACCCGGTTAAGGGATGGCTAGAATACTCGGTTAAGGGTTAAACCCTGTTAGAGGTTACCTTGTTAAAGGATTTTATGAACTCAATGGCTTTGAGTCACCCTGTTAAAGGATTTACAACAAGCTGGTTAAAGCTACCCTGTTAAGGGATTTTCCAACTGTTGAAGTGATTAGAGATCAACATGTATTACAATGATCTGGTAATAGCACTCAATGCCAAAGTAGATCCGCTTTAGTTCCTTCCTTCTGCACACACACTATGCAGGTATCAATCCTCTCAACTGGTCTAGCAAGAATCATATATCTCTGCACATAGATACACACACAACATTTGCCAACACCCTCAACATGAAACATCACATCGACCTTATAGGAAACAGATAGGTCAGTAGCATAAACCCTAAACCCTAAACACTTAGGTTGAGAAATTTTGTCGGTTCAATCCTGACCATTGAACACTATGCATTTGAATACAATGGTCTTGAACAGATCTCAAGACATTCTCCATCGTTCGTTCTTCGCCGCTCCTTGGAGGTGATAACCCGTCACGCATTCTACACCATTTGCAGAGACTTCGCACATTCCCGAGGTAGATAGGATCAATCTCTTTCATGCAAGATCCTTCACATGCACGAGGATGACGTGGCAACATGATCTGATCTCTATTACAATGCTAACTCATCACACAATGCCATCGGTTGAAACACACAGGCTCGAAACACTTCAATCGGAAACCCTGAAGTTGAGACTACCAGCTGGTAGTTATGCCATATGAACCCTAGATACAAAACATTCCTTATACCAGTTCTCGTTCTGACATACCGGTTCCGGTTCACAACATCATACCGGTTCACTTGGATAAGCATACCGGTTCACTTTTTCACATATGCCGGTTCACAACATCAGCATACTACCGGTTCTCTTTCAACATATTGACATCAATGATAACACAGTATCATCATGTCGACATATTCTGCACATATGCCAACAATCTCCCCCTTTGGCATTGATGGCAATATACAAAGATATCTCTCTTTCTACATCACATCTTCTCATTAATATTGCAGATACCTTTTCCACTTCACATCTTCTCCCTCTTTGACAACAATGCCAAAGTGGAGGCACAAGCTTCCCTGTTCCACTATGTTGCCCCCCCTTTGGAGTAGAATCCTTCAACACATCAATCCTAAAAATATATAGCAAAGTAAGATCTGACTGATGTGGATCACAAACCTTTAGATTACCTCTTGAAGGGGCAACACACCTAACTAACCTCTTAGATAGGTAAAAGTAGCCTTCAGTAGAGGCTTGGTGAATATGTCTGCTAATTGCTCCTTACTGAAAACATGTTCCAATACCACCTCTTTGTTCTGAACCTTTTCCCTCAAGAAATGATACTTGAGTTCAAAGTGCTTGGTCCTAGCATGTAAAACCGGATTCTTGGATATGTTAATTGCACTTGTATTGTCACAGAATATACTTACCGATTTAGATACATGAACTTTGAAGCCATTCAATACATGCTTCATCCAAATAGTCTGCGTGAAGTTCATAAAAGCTGCAACATACTCCGCTTCTGCTGTAGACTGAGAGATACAACTCTTCTTTTTACTCATTCATGAGACCAGTCTTCCACTGAGAAAGAATGCACCACCGGTTGTGCTTTTCCGGTCATCTACATTACCAGCCCAATCAGCATCTGTGAACACTTTCAGATTGAAATCATTATTGTATGGATACCATAACCCATAGTCAATAGTTCCTTTCAGATATCTAAGAATCTGCTTGATTGCTACCAAGTGGGATTCTCTTGGGCTTTGCTGAAACCGAGTGGTAATACCCACTGCATCTGCAATGTCCGGTCTGCTATGCACTACATAATGCAACTTACCAATCATTGATCGACATTTCTTCTCATTTACCAATGTTGAGTCATCCTCTTTTGATAGTTTACAACTGGTCACCATTGGTGTACCAACCGGTTTACTGTCTTTCATGCCAAAGGTCTTCAACACCTCTTTGATATACTTGGACTGAGTAATAAAGATTCCATTTTTTATTTGCTAAATCTGCAGTTCAATAAAGAACTTAATTTCCCCTATGAGTGACATTTCAAACTCCTTTTTCATCTCATCGACAAAGTCATGACTCATCTTGTCATCTCCACCAAAGATTATGTCATCAACAAATACTTCGCAGATCAGAATATGATCTCCTTTTGATTCCAAGTAGATATTGCTATCTTCACTTGTTCTTTCAAATCCTATCTTCACAAGATGAGAATGCAAGCATTCATACCATGCTCTTGGTGCTTGCTTCAGTCCATATAAGGCTTTATGTAGCCTACACACCATGTCACTATCTTCTGATAGGGCAAACCCATCTGGTTGCTCTATATACACTTCCTCTTCAAGTATTCCATTTAAAAATGCAGATTTTACATCCATTTGGTATACTTTGAATCCTTTAAAAGTTGCATATGCAAGAAGCATACGAACTCCTTCCAATCTTGCTACAGGAGCAAAGGTTTCACCATAGTCTTCTCCTTCTTCTTGGGCATATCCTTTACATACTAGTCTGGCTTTGTTCCTTACCACTGTGCCATCCTCATTTAGCTTATTTTTGAAAACCCATTTGGTTCCAATGACATTTTTATGCTCCGATCTGGGTACCAAAGACCATGTACCTTTCTTTTCTATCTGGTCAAGTTCCTCCTCCATTGCCTTGATCCGATCTTCATCTTTATGTGCCTCTTTGAATGATTTAGGCTCAAATTCAAAGATCATACATGAGCTTTCTCTGACCTTTCTTCTTGTAAGAATTCCTGCATCTTTGTCTCCTATGATCTGCTTTGGATCATGATTGAGTTTGACATACCTAGGTATATTCTTAACAACTTCCTCTTGCTTTTCTTCATCAACATCTACCGGTGTAGGAGCACAGTTGCTGGTACTGGGCTGATTTGCAACCGGTTCCCAGAAGGTTACTATCGGTTCATCTCCTACATGCTCTCTACCGGTTTCCTCTGATTTCTCAGAGTTTTCATCAACCCTAACATTGATGCTTTCAACAATTCTCTGAGTCCTATTGTTGAAACATTTGAGAGCTTTGCTCTTAGTGGAATACCCTAGGAATATTCCCTCATCACATTTAGCATCAAACTTGCTCTGATGTTCACTCCTCTTGATATAACATTTACTACCAAACACTCTGAAGTAGCTTACCACTGGTGTCTTACCAGTCTAGTACTCATAAGGATTCTTATCCTTTCCTTTCTTGATGAGTATCTGGTTCATTGTGTAGACTGCAGTGCTCACCACTTCTCTCCAAAAGGTGTGAGCGACTTTTCCTTGGATCAACATAGTTCTAGCCGCTTCAACCACAGTCTGGTTGTTTCTCTCTGCTAGGCCATTCTGCTGTGGAGTCCGGGGGGTAGACGGTTGCCTCTTGATGCCATTCTCTTTACAATATTTGTTGAATTCACCAGAAGTGAATTCCCCTCCTTGATTAGTTCAAAGACATTTGATTCTTCTACCACTTTCCTTTTCTACCAGTGCTCTGAAAGCTTTGAACTTTCCAAAGGCTTCAGACTTGTCCTTCAAGAATGTGACCCACATCATTCTTGAGCAATCATCTATAAGAATCATAAAATACCTATCTCCCTGCACACTCCTAGTTTTCATAGGACCACACAAATCAGTATGCACAAGATCAAGTAATTTGTCAGCAGTGAAAGATTTACCTTTGAAGGTTGAGGAAGACATTTTTCCTAGTTGACTTTCTCTGCACAAAGGATTTTCCGGTTTGCTCAGCATCGACAGTCCTCTAACTACCTTGATCTTACTGGGCTTTACTATGTTATCAAAGTTTACATGGTGGAGTCTCCTATGCCATATCCAGCTATCATCAAACTTAGCCATAAGCCATGTACTTATATTTGCATTCAGCTGAAATAAGTTACCTTTGGTCTGTATACTGGTAGCCATCAGTTCACCATTCTTTCCTTTGATTTTGCAGACTCCATTTTTGAATTCTAGAGTAAGTCCACTGTCATTCTGCTGGGCAACATTCAATAGATTGTGTCTTAGACCTTCCAACCAATACACATTGTCAGCATTGCTCTTTCCATTTAGAGAGATGAACCCTCTGCCTTTGACCATACATGGTGCATCATTACCAAAACGAACCACCCCACCATCATACTCTTCCAGAGATATAAACTTGCTCCGGTCACCAGTCATATGGTGAGAACAACCACTGTCGATAATCCACTCATTGGAATTATCAAAGTGGGAGACAAGAGCCTTTTTGTCTGACACATCCTCTTTGACTGCAACAAACACAATATCTTCATTTTCTTCATCTTCTAATTCCTCATCTGTGACACCTTCATCAACTGCTACAAAATAGTTTCTTCGGTTTCCTCCTTTGAATTTCTTGAACCTTTCCAGTTTGTTCTTGCTATCACCATTAGGACAGTTTATAGCGATGTGTCCTATCCAGTTACAAGAGAAGCATTTCAAAGGAAGCTTACCTTTATATTTGCCGGTTCCCTTAGGAAGTCTCTTAGCAAGAAGAGCTTCAAATTCCATCAGAATCTCCTCATCATCCATTTCTTTTCTCTGTCTTAGTTCACCGCTGGTGCTTGCTTCTTTTCCTTTTCTAAATGGTGCAGCAGATGCTCTAAAAGCTGATTCGGTCTTTTGAACACTGCCATCAAAACTATTTAGCTCATAGGCTGTCAACTTTGCAATGATGAAGTCTAGGGATACCTTAGTCTTGTCTATTGATCTCAACTCTTGAATAGCAGCAGCCCTTATTGCATAGACCGGTAATAAGAATCTCAAAACTTTGCTTACAACAGTGGAATCTTCCATTTTACCACCTGCACTCTTGATATCTCCAACAACAGTTTTGATTCGTATTCCATATTGTTGAATGGTCTCACCTTCAACCATCCGCATGTCTTCAAACTTCTCTCTAAGTCTTTCTTCCTTAGCTTGTTTTACATGCTCATCACCGCCATAGATATTCTCAAGAGTATCTCATACTTCTTTAGGATTGTCTTTATCCTGGACATCAATAAACTCAATGTCAGATAAGCTACTGATTAGGGCTTCCATGACTTGCCCATTCTCCTGAATCTATATCTTCATTCTGTCCTTCCATATTTTAAAGTTATCTCTGTTGAATTTTGGACCTTCCCTCTTCATCATTACAATAGGATCTTTCCCTCAAGCGGTTAAGCTTACAACACAGAGGACCTGGAGGAGGCTTTGATACCAATTGATAACTCAATGATGAAAAGTGAGTACAAAACCGGTACTGAGAGGGGGGGTGAATCAGAACCGACACAAATTTTTTTCCTGAACCGGTTTGATTGCAAACTAAAAACTACTGGCAATCCCTGACACCGGTCCAAACTAGATTACTACCGGTTAAACACAGTGCAACTGTGAAAGACATGAACTGTTCAATCTGCTTAACTTTTCATACAACCTACTCCCTCATTTCCACTTTGTCCTTATGCATAAACAAATAATCTATCATCAGAGATACAATAACTAGCTAGATCAACATGATGTGATAGAAAACAACAAAGCATCACATGAAAAGGAGATCACACATGACACACATATTTTTCACGTGGAAACCCAACTGGGAAAAACCACGGTGGGGATGAATACCCACAAGCTGTTTTGAACTCTTTAGAAGTCTGCTCTGTTAGGAGCCTAGTCCGGTTAAAGACTGTTACAACAGGTTCTGTTAGGAACCGATCCTGTTAGGGATCACCCGGTTAAGGGATGGCTAGAATACCTGGTTAAGGGTTAAACCCTGTTAGAGGTTACCTTGTTAAAAGATTTTATGAACTCAATGGCTTTGAGTCACCCTGTTAAAGGATTTACAGCACGCTGGTTAAAGCTACCCTGTTAAGGGATTTTCCAACTGTTGAAGTGATTAGAGATCAACATGTATTACAATGATCTCGTAATAGCACTCAATGCCAAAGTAGATCTGCTTTAGTTCCTTCCTTCTGCACACACACTATGTAGGTATCAATCCTTTCAACTGGTCTGGCAAGAATCACATATCTCTGCACATAGATACACACAACATTTGCTAACACCCTTAGCATGAAACATCACATCGACCTTATAGGAAACAGATAGGTCGGTAGCATAAACCCTAAACCCTAAACACTTAGGTTGAGAAATTTTGTCGGTTCAATCTTGACCATTGAACACTATGCATTTGAATACAATGGTCTTGAACAGATCTCAAGACATTCTCCATCATTCGTTCTTTGCCGCTCCTTGGAGGTGATAACCCATCACGCGTTCTCCACCGTTTGCAGAGACTTCACACATTCCCGAGGTAGATAGGATCAATCTCCTTCATGCAAGATCCTTCACGTGCATGAGGTTGACGTGGCAACATGATCTGATCTCTATTACAATGCTAACTCATCACACAATGCCATCGGTTGAAACACACAAGCTCGAAACACTTCAACCGGAAACCCTGAAGCTGAGACTACCAACTGGTAGTTATGCCATATGAACCCTAGATACAAAACATTCCTTATACCGGTTCTCATTCTGACATACCGGTTCCGGTTCACAACATCATACCAGTTCACTTGGACAAGCATACCGGTTCACTTTTTCACATATGTTGGTTCACAACATCAGCATATTACCGGTTCTCTTTCAGCATATTGACATCAATGTCAACACAGTATCATCATGTCAACATATTCTGCACATATGCCAACAGGTTTAACCATCCAATTGTAGTCAATGTGACTCCCATTTTGTGATTGAGCAGTGAGCTCTAAGTAGTTGGCCTTTCTGCATGTGCAGGACCCATTTGTACACACATACTATCTACAATAGTATCATCTGATTGTGGGTAAGGTTTCCCACCGTGTATTTTCCCCTTATAGGGTTTCCATGTACAAATAATTGTGTTATGTGTTGTGGATGTTACTTGTCTTTCTATTTCATGCATTAAACTTTACCGGTAGTGTTATTAACTATTAAACTGTCTACCGACATTAAGTTTGGTTTACTGGTATTATGCACTAAGTTTGGTTAAGTTATATTTGGGTTGAAATTAATAGACAACTGATTCACCCCCCCTCTCAGTTGCCTCCAGGTCCTAACAAGAAGCTGGTTGATCAACTTTCTTCTTTTTCTCCTTGGTACTACTGGGTTGAGCAGGTGCAATCCTTTCCTGATAAGTTCCCTGTCTTTTCTTCTTTGTATCCTTAGGAGACGCCAAAAGGTTGTTGGCATAACCGATTAGCAAGTCATAACTGACTTCATAGCTCATTTCTTCCATTTCTTCTTCTCTGGGTTCAATGACCTCCATAAGTCAAAAGTCGGTGGTTACAGTGAAACAGATGTCTTTTTGAAAGTGTTTCACTACTTCATTCGATAACCTTAATCTCATGCTCATCTTCTTTTGAAACTCATTAAAATATCTATTCATGGCAACATGAAATGTGTTCTTCACAACCTTAATGCTATTCTTGGTTTGGGCGGTCACTGGGATGTCCTTAGACCATTGAATGTCACAAATTCCTGGAATAAAATTTTGAAAGTGAAAAACTAAACCAATCAACAGTTGACCATATTTAAACTTTTGACTATTGTCCTTCGTAATTGATTCTAAGTTCAGCATCAATTGACTTCTCGTTGCCTCACACAAATCATAATCTACATCCTCTATCATCATCATGTAGGCAGCATGCATAGCAACAAATGGTACACTGTCCATTCTGCTAGAATGGAATATCTGATAACTAATAACCATAGTTGCAAATTTGACTCCTTGATCTGCAATGTTGTTGACTGATATAGCACGATCGTTAGGAGTGGTGTTTGTCAATGCAATAACAGTCTCTTTTGAGATTGTCCTCAATTTTGGTACTTCACCGGTTTGGCATAAACCAGTTACTACATGAATAGCCTCCTTTGTGATAGTGTGAGACCTATGAAGATACATATTCCCTCCATGTACACGGCTAAGGATAATCCTGACATGTTCCTCACCAAAATCTTCTAGAAAATATACCACATTATGAAAACCTTTCTCATGAACCCTAATATATTCAGGTTTGATCTTCCCGTTCTTATCACACAAAGATTTAAGTTGAGAATAGATTGCTAATGACCCTAGATCCTCAATTTGGCAATCTATGTAACTAGACAAATCTCCTTTAATCAAAACACCATCAGGAACTTGAGACAATGCATTATATGATTCTATTTTATCCGATCCCATAGACTCCATAGCTTCCGTAGTGATAAAAAGGTTTTCTGCTGGGGTAGATGACGATGCCATTTAAAATAATCTAACTTACAAGAGAAGATTGAAGGGAACAAGGTATTTTGATCAATCTTCCTTCAAAAGACTTTCTCTTGCTTTCACACCCGATTCGTCTTCCTTCTCTTCAAATCCGATTCAACTTTTTTTTAAACCGTAGCATAAATCCGTTCGCAATCTGCTAACAATGCTATGTTTTGCTCTGCAAGTGCTCACAAATTATTCTTCGAATGCAATTAGGTTAAAAATGACTTAGTGAAATTTTCTTTTATTAACTTACCCATTGCATTTATTACACTACCGATAGGGTAACAAACCCTAATTACCACTTAACAAACTTGCTTGTACTGATAGGTATATAACCTTTTGGTAATCCTTAGAAAACCGATAGATAACAATATAAAAAATTCTCATATTACAAATCGAAATGCAAAACTCTCTTACCATACACTCTTCAAGGGGTTCGGAAATAGATTTACCATTATGCTCCGCTTAGGCTTGTTGAAAAGATCAGTTTACCAGTGTAGCATTCTCCACACTCGGTGAAGAGTTTAATTCTTCTGCTAGCTTGTCCTCACTTTTCTTCTTCCAAATTCTATTCATCTCTACTCTAGTTTCTTCAACATCGACCGTCTTCTTTCCTTTCCGATCTTCAAAGTGATTTACCGGTTGATTCTTTTTGGCTATACAAACTTAGCCATGTGTCCCGGTTTATGGCAATGATAGCAGGCCATCCTAGATTCTCTCCAAGGTCCTGCATTACCTCTTCCAGTCCTTCTTCTGTAGTTTATAGCCACATGACCAAAGTTATTGCAAAATTGTGCAAATTACATTGGTTACCTTCTCCATCTCATAGGGACTAAACCAGTTGACATAGGGTTTTTGCCAGTTCATGCTTCTCCGGTTGTCATAAATCCTTCTCCAGTCATTGATAGGTCTTGGATTCATGTGAGGTGCCAGATTGTTTGCTCCATATTTGCATTCAACTGATCTATGTCCATACATATTGCATGTGTAACAATGACCTTCAAATCTTCTAGACACATATCTAGTATTAGCATTGTAGCCTGTGTTCTCTTTAGATCTGCTTCTACACACATTAGTAGTATGTCCAGGTTTGTGACAGATAAAACAAACAGGTTTGTAAGCTTTCTTACCGGTAGGCTTCTTAGCCTTAAGAGCAGTTTTACCTTTGTGCATGTTGCTTTTGGTACCAGAAGATTCTCCTTTCTCAGATGTACTGAATCCTAATCCAGATGTGTCACCTTTCATTCTTTGAGATTGGATTTGTTCATCCAACATAGAGGAGCTCTTGTTGAATTTGTCAAGTTTCCCATTTGCCTCAGTAAGCTCTTTGGTAAGATCTTCATTATGCTTTGTAAGAGTATCTCTAAGAGACATTGCCATCTCAAGATCTAATTGTAATGCTTCCTTCTCTTCCTTCTCCTCAAGCCAATGTTCATGCAAAGCTACATTCTCCTGCTTGATCTTAGAAATCTCATGATCTCTCTCTTTGATCAGGTCTCCACCTGCCCTCCTTGCTTCAAATTCTTGACTCATACAGATTGTTAGGGCTCCAAGTTCTTCGAGGTTAAGTTTTTCACCATTCAGTTTCTCCACTTCTTTAGCCAGTGCATCAATATTGGCCTCATCTGAAGAGCCGTTGTTAGAGATCTCCAATAACCATTCAGTCAGTTCTCGCCTCTTTACTTGTGAGGCTTTGAATCTACATCTCAGGGTTTCTAGCTCATCCCTAGTTGCATCAAGTACTCTAGCCATCTCTCTATAACTCATATCCCCCATACCGACTTTAGGGTTAGTTAGGCTCTGATACCAATTGATAGACTTATAAAGCACTGAGAGGGAGGGGGGGTGAATCAGTTATAGAAAAAACAACAAAACTTTAAACCCAGATCGATAAAAAACAATTAACTGCAATCCAAAGTTTTATAATAGCATTCACAGTAAGTAAAATATTCACCATAACACAAGTGTTTATACGTGGAAAACACAACTGGGGAAAACCACGGTGAGATGGGACTCACAAGTTAACTATCTGCATTAATAGGTAACTAACCAGTTAAGGTCTACGAAGTGCTATGTTAGGAGCAGATCTTGTTAAAGATCCCAAAGCTCTGTTAGGAGCTATACCTAGTTAAAGGTAACCCCAGTGGCGGATTTAGATCCAAGTTAATGAATCATCTTGTTAGAGGATTTGTACAATGAAGCTGGTTAGAGCTTACCGGTTAGGGGATTTAACTGCTGTAGTGATTATAAAACAACATGTGGCATGATCTAGAAATAGAACATCTTGCTTGTATAGATCATTTTCTGCTCACTTAATACTGCATCACCGACATACTCTACAACTCCTTCAATAAATCGCATCAACTCCAACTCATAAGACAACTCGTATCTTGCATATCAAAATAACTCATCACAATGCCTCTTTATAGACATTAGATTTCATGTCGGCTTCAAGAAGCTCAACACAATTTCCTAGGTTCAGTGTATCTGGACAATCTTATGCTTTGAGATCTATTAAATCCCCCCTTCTTGAAGCATACATTATTGACTCTCAATCCTTCTTGTTGATTGAACATGGTCTTAGAATGATACTAAGCTAGTATCATGCCACCCCTCACAAGGAAATTCTTTAACCCAACCCACTATAGGCTCAATAATAGTTTCTAAAACCCTAGAATAACCAATGTGGGAGAATCAACACAATGGTTTAAAATCAAACAAATAAAATGCAAGCATTAACCATAAATTAAACACAACATAATGTATTGGAGACATAAAAAGATTTTTAATTGTTTTTAGAAGACCAATAACACTAAGAGGGAACACCAAGGAATAAGGAAGCACACCTATGTAAGAATTCTCTTCTTATTTCTTTAAAAATGTTCTATAATTTAAGTCTATATTTTAAAATTGAATTCTTAATTTAAAATTAACTTGTCTACTTCTAATTTTTAATTTTCACACCTATGTAAGAATTCTCTTCTTATTTCTTTAAAAATGTTCAAGAATTTAAGTCTATATTTTAAAATTGAATTCTTAATTTAAAATTAACTAGTCTACTTTTAATTTTTAATTTTATTGACATAAACTTTAACCTTTTTACATTTCCCCTTTCCTTTTTATTAAATAAATTGTTATTTTATAATTAAAAAAACATCTCATTTTAAAATCAGATTCTTAATTTCAAAACTAACTTCTTTATTTCTATTCTTTTAAACAAAACTATTTCTAAAATAATATTTAGCTTTACATAAACTTTATCCTTTTATCTTTTCTTTTTTCCTTTTTATTACATAATTTAAAAAAACAAAATCATATTAACAAATTCCCCATCTTTAATAGAAACTATAGATTTTCCTTAAAAATGTTCTATAATTTAAGTCTATATTTTAAAATTGAATTCTTAATTTAAAATTAATTTGTCTACTATTAATTTTTAATTTTCTTGACTTAAACTTTAACCTTTTTACATTTCCCCT
Organism: Cryptomeria japonica; assembly: GCF_030272615.1. Taxonomy (NCBI): domain Eukaryota; kingdom Viridiplantae; phylum Streptophyta; class Pinopsida; order Cupressales; family Cupressaceae; genus Cryptomeria; species Cryptomeria japonica. Next base: position 6,740,791 of record NC_081414.1, on the reverse strand, counting down.
TTCCTTTTTATTAAATAAATTATTATTTTATAATTAAAAAAAACATCTCATTTTAAAATCAGATTTTTAATTTCAAAACTAACTTCTTTATTTCTATTCTTTTAAACAAAACTATTTCTAAAATAATATTTAGCTTTACAAAACTTTATCCTTTTATTTTATTTTTTCCCTTTTTATTACATAATTTAAAAAAAAAAAATCATATTAAAAAATTCCCCATCTTTAATAGAAACTATATATTTTCCTTGTTTGAATTGAGTTACAAAGTCAAATGGAAGTGACAGAGACAATACATACATGAAACTAATTTTTCTTTGTTTGAAAATCCCTCACCAAATTTTTCTTGTTCTTGGCTGTCATCTTCACATACCATTCCAAATTGATGAATGGTGAGAAAGTCGCTCCATGAGGTTTGACAAAAGATGTTTCTTTACTTCCATATTTATGGGTCTTCTTTGATTTTTAAATATAATAAAACAAAATGATTTTAAATAAGATAAAACAACTCTTAATATTTTATTTATAATATGTGTATTATTATTGTATTTTATAGATGTGTATAAGATATCTTTATAATTATTTTTAGTTTCTCTTTAATAAGATAATTTTGAGAAGGTGATTATAGTGAGGTATAATCTTTAATTAATTATTTTTAATTAATTATTTTTGTGTGGATTTGTAGTGTTACAATTGATGTAATAGTGTTCTCCTTGACTATTAAAACGAATTGATTATAATATTATATATTTCTAACTATATAGTGTCTAATGGTATTGGGTCATAAGTAGCCAGCTTGCACAACTACTCTTAATTAATACATATTATCATTATTATATTTTATTTTGTTAATTGGGTCAGCCTAAGGATTATATGTTATTGTTGACCTAGATTATATTTTAGGCATAAGTATGGTATGAAGAATATTGGAAGTATCCTCTCAAAGTGACATTATTATATTTTCTCACCATATTTCATAAAATATTTTATCTTGTGCAAGTTATTTCATCACATGGTTTATTTATGATATGGACATTTATAATTTTATAGATAAATTTAAGATATCTATATTATTACTATTTTTTGATCATAAAAGACCGAAGCCAAATAATTTTATTAATTAAAAAATAGTTACAATTACACCTCCATTCAGTGTGGGCACTGGTAGGAAAGAATGGAGATATCTATATTATTGTTAGTCTCTACTTAATAAAATGATTTAGAAAGGGAAAATTATATTGAGAGATGATCTTTAATTAATTATTTTGATGTAGACTTGTTGTGTTGTGTTGTGTTGATGTAATAGAGTTTTCATTTTCTATTAGAATGAAATGATTGTTATTTATATACTTATTGTTGTATGAGAACTTTATGAACTTATTTTATGATAGTCTATTTTGTTCAATACAAAAAATATAAATTTATGCATTTTAAATCTATTTTAATTTCTTATTGGTGACAAAGTAAAAATATCTACATTTTGTGAGAAATGATTAAAATATTAATATAAGGTATTTTTAATTCATCAAGTAATGATGTTCAATTTAGAACTAAATTAACTTTAACCTTTGTCAATAGCTATGTATTTTTTACATATATCTATTTAGAGAATATCAAAGATATCAAAACTTTCTTATTTACTTAAATTTTCTTATTTAACTTCAAACCTATTTTATTACATTGAGGTAAAGCATGGAATGGCATGCAATGATTGTGCACATAAAAACTAAAACATAGATAAAATAAATTTTCTAAAAAATATTAAAATTATAAAGTAACTCTAAGTAAATAAAATAACTCAAGACTATCTATAATACTTTAGGTGAGTGAAATTCTTTGAGAAAATCCTTACTAGTGACCATGTAATGCCTCAAGCCACACACCCAAGGCATTAACCAAAACACTTATGCATCTTGTGCATAATCATGAGTTACTCCAATAGAGCCTAAGTCATCCAACGATGTGGTTGTTATATCCCACTTGTGCCCTATTTGTTTTATGTTATATTTACGCCATGTTAATTGTGTCGTAGTTGTTTTATGTTATATTTACACAATGTTATTCGTGCCCTAGATGTTTCATGTTATAATTGAGTGATGTTATTCATGTTCTATACAATGAAATGATGGCTCACAACGTTTACATTGATGTTTTGATATTTAACATGATGACATTTAAGATGTTTTACTTTTGTTGATAATATTGAGATGTCAGAGTTATGACAAGATTTTAGGCTAACTGTTTGAATTGGCCGAGTGTGTGCAAGAGATTGTCAACCTTCGAGAAAGGAGGGCAAGTATCATCAGGTCGGGAGATAATGAAAGAGATTTCATGCCATCTGAAAACCCTAACCATAAGTTGAGTTAGGTTGTCTCACGTTGATCTTGTTTTTTTGTCAACCTGTTGTGTTAGGTAACCATATTTTGGTTTGAATAGGTGTTTAGGGTTTCACCTCTTTAGTCTTGGAATTGGTATTTCAAACTAATTTATTATTATCATTATTATTAATATTCTTATTAATATCATTAGTTATTTTAATTAAAATTAATATCACAATTGACTCGTGTGTGTATATATATATGTGTATCGTTATATATATCGTATGCGAATACATGAATATGTAAGTATGTATAAGTATGTATTCAGGACAAAGATAAAACATATGTATACGTGCTTGCATAGACATGTATACATGGGATATATATAAATATATGTGTCTATATGTTAATTCCCTTGCATCATAAAGTCTTTTAAAAAAAAAAAATATCTAGGCTCAATTTTTATTATGGCTATAATATAAAAGCCATGTCTGCGGAGGTGGGGTTGTTTCTTGAACTAGATTATTTTAATATATCTTAAAACACCGTGTAATTTTATATAGACATTAAGCCATATATCAGTGGCCTGATTTAGTATTAGTTGAATAATTTATCCAGCGCTGTTTAATGTTTCCACATACCTTTGGAATTTGTAAGGAGGGCAGTCATGTAAATTAAGCAATACTTGAATCTTTGAGAAGGATCACTCAGCGGCTAGAAATTATTTCTGAGGAGGAGTATTTAGCTGCGGTTTGGTAGAGGAAGGCTCACAAGTCTCCATTATGTGCAATTATTCTTTTCTTCTGAGTTTTACTTATGAAAGAAAGGTATTATTACAGATACAGTTTTCTATAAGAAATGGCTATGAATTATGCTTGCTGGAAGTGGGGAAAGACTACATTCATAGTGCTATTTAACGTATAGTTGTGATTTCTTTCTTAATGAAAAAAAGAAAATATAAGCACATGATGTAATTCACACTATGGTTGGTTGTGCTTAATTGTAATTCGATGAAGAATTTATACCCACATAGTTCAATACGAAGTCTCGTTGTGAATGTTTAATAAAAACAGTTGCAAACTTACAGTAAGGTTGAGTTTAGTTCTTATAATTGGATAAATGTATGCATGCATGCTTATCCAGTTAATGCAGTCTTGCAATTTAGAACTGAGTTGGGACTGCAACAAAACTCTCTTAATTGTAGAGGTGCCTTTATATTTAATTTTCAGGAAGAATATAGTTGAGCTGTTAAGAGTGAAATTTTGCTCAGCCAATAAGAAATTATTTAAGTAAGAAACTATTCTTCAGCTATGTTAGCGGCTTATATAATCTTAAGAACAACTTTCAAGAGTTGAGTTTTTAATTTTAGGCTCGAGTAGTTCTCTGCACTCATAAATGCAGATTGGCATATTAGAAATTAGAAATTGATTAAGTGCACTTAATAATTGCAACAATGGCAAGATCATTTACAATATGTAGAATACAAAAACTTAGAGTACAAGAAAGTTAGCAGCTCTAGAGTCTGTTTCTCTTTTTTCAAACTAAGGAAGATTATTTAATTCAAACTGAAGCAGTGGAATTAGAAAGAAACTAATGGAATTAAACATATTATGGCTCTAAACTTCAGGATGAGAATGGATATCGGTCATTATATTCAACTAAACCCAATCTATGGAGAATTTTGTTTGTTGTTATTCTTGTTTAATTCAAGTGTGAAAAAGGTCATCGGGTGTTATGTTTAAATGGTGTTTTGTACATAGTAGCCCCCACAAGTGGACCTATGTCTTGTAAACCCGAGTTGCAGCAGAGTAGGTGATGCAAGAGCATCCGGTGGTGTAAAGGCAATCCTGCATCACCCAAAAACATTTCCTTTTTTAAAAGTTTTTTTCAATGTTTTTGCATTTTTGGATACCCATTTGGATGAATAAGAGATTCCAACTTTCAGAAATGACCAGCTGCTTTTTCTAGTCAAATGCCAAAAATAGAAAGTTTTTATTTAGAGGCGAATGGAGCCAGAATTTTGCGTGAAGCTTGAGAATGAAAAAATAAGCACTTTGGAAAAAGGATCAAGTTAAAATCATTAACGGTTTGAAAGTTATTCAAGTTTCAGTTTCCCGAAAAACTGATTTTTTTTTTTCCAAGTCAGATTTGAGACATTAAACAGCTTTGAATGACCCCCAAAATGGCAAGAATCGGTAGAGAAGATTCTTCACTCAGAGAGCTTTCCGATTGTTCAAACGATGGGTCAATCTGATTCCCAGACCAAAAGTTATGACTGTCGAAGGATAGATAATTTTTAAAAAAGTTTCCAATTTTCGAATTTGGCTAAATTTTTCGTGTTTTGGCGTTTGTTCACAAAATGATAATTTCTAAATTGTAATTTTGGCTCCAAATAAAAGAGAATCTATTTAGGGCTCATTTGAGGAAACTTGTTTTAGTTTTGGAGAGTGAGTTTTTTGGAGTTGAGATTTGGGTTGGAAAATTGCATTATAAGGGTTTTCTAGAAGACTCTATAAGTTGTTGTATTGCAGCCTATGAGGATTGATTCCTCTTATTTGTAATTGCATGTATTGAAAATAGTTTTTAGATAGTAATAATATAGATCTTTTGTGTCTCTTTTACTGTGTTTTTTTGTGTCTTGGGTTTTGCCCTCATCAGTGGGGTGGAACATTAATTTCACGCTTGACGTGATTGCAACTAATTGAAAACCTTTGGCCAAGGTAATGCTCAATTCAAGAGTTCTAGTTAGTTTTATAATCCAGCTATACATCCCAGTTAGAGGTCATACTAGTTAGGAGTAGCCTTTAATGTATGGTCAACTAGGGAGATGTGTAGGATTATACACAAGTCTCAAATGTCATGACTTCAACTTCTCGTTACCTTCTTGTGAAGGGTCAGATCAATCTAATTGGATACGACACGAGGGACTAGTAAGTTTGTGGTTGGGCAGAAAAGCACCCCGATGATGCTTTCTCTCCCCCAAATATTTGGTAGAGTTATATAGCAGATCAAAATGAGCATCTGGAAAAGTGTAACCTTCAGTCCTCTCTACTCTTTTAATTTGTAAGGATAAAATTTTCATTTGTATCAATTATTTATGTTCGTAGAATAGATCTTTGTTCTTTTTCAAGTATTATGTTTAAGCATTCAAATCTTTGTTTAGTTTATTATTATAAATACTGTAGACGTATAAAAATGACCATATTCCTAAATGAATATTTTATGTTCATTTCTCTATTTGATTAAATCCAATTTAATTAAATTATCCACATTCTTCTATTTTATTAAATAAATTACTCAATTTATTTAAATAAAATTCACTATATCATTTAATGAATAAATCATTTTATTCAATTAAATCCCCCTAGCCACTTTTAATTAAATTCAAATTTAATTAAATAGTTATCCTAAATTGAATAAATCAAATTTATTTAATTACAACCAAATTGAATGAAAATCAAATAATTCAATTAAATCCTATTATCCCTCCATCCACTTGCAAAATCCCAAACCCTTTCCTAATCCCTTCTAGAATCTTCTAATCGATTCTAATTAACCTAACCCTCCTCTAAACTTTGTCACATCCCTAAGCAAAGGGAAGTCACTTCTCAAATGGCTTAAAGTCTTTGATAACCATTGAAGGTTTTCAACCTTCAACCACTAAAACCCTTAAAGTCTTTGAAAACCATTAAAGGCTTCCAATCTTCAACCACTTAATCCCCAAAGTCTCCAATAACCATTAATGGTTATTTCAAACCCTCCCACATGGTTAAAACATTTGTTTTGACTCAACCTCTATCCAACCCAAGGGTCTCATCAGGTTATTAATGCTTTGACCATGATTATCTCTTAATCATTTGCACAAAGGTTTATCCTTGGATTAGATCCTAATTCAGTGGGTAAACCTAACTTAGACTTGACCCTTAGCCTTTAGATAACCATGAGGTCTTCTCAGGCCTTTAATGCCTCCAACCTCTTCTCTCAACCCAATCCTATGTTGACACTTGTCACCATTTCATTGGTGCAAATTGTGCACATGGATTCCCAACTTTCAAACTTGGCCCTTGATTAAACCATTCAATCTTGACCATCCATTGCCCTGTTTATGCTATAAATAGAGCTCTCATTCCTCCATTTTAAAGAATCATCTTTCAAATTTGAAGCATCACACTTATGCTCAAATTGTTTCAAACTTTCATTTTATATATGCTCCTCATTTAGCCTCTTTTAGATCAGAATTAATCATGAATATACATGTTTAGAATAAGTTCATTATCATTTTAGCTCAATCATAGACTAAATATAGTATGCTAGGATAGTATTCATACTAATCTTGTCATCTTATAGTTAGTTTATTGCATTTTAGCATCATACATAGCTTAACATTCATCTCATACTAAAATCGACTAAAAATCTCTCTCGTTCTCATATTTGCCATCCCTAAGCCATTTTGCTCAGTAATCTGAGAGCAAAACATTGGTTTGAGGGACATTGTGAGATAGAGAACCATGGGACCCTCCTTGGGAAGCTGAGTAACGCATCGTTACTCCATAGCTTGCATCAAGAAGTCCTGTGTGTGTGTGTGGATTGGTATTTTACATATTTTTCACATTTTTAATTCTAACAACCCACTTTTCCCACATACATTTCTGGCGCCCACCGTGGGGCTCGACCCCAAATAACAAATCGGTTTTTCAAATTGATCACTTTTGCAGGTCCGCGGGAAACAGGAATCAACGCATCGAAAGCATGTATTAGCGCATCCTCCTAACAGTTTAGCGCTTCTAGCCTACTGTTTAGCGCGTGGGCTCTCTGCTTTAGCGCGTCAAGACCTTTCCTTAGCGCATGATCTGTATTAACAAATTTTCCTGTAGGTATCGACGCAGGCAAAACACTGTTTAGCGCATCCAGTAAACAGAGTAGCGCATCCAATCCACTGTTCAGCGCGTGGAGACCATCGTCTAGCGCGTGCAGTTCAAACATTAGCGCGTGACCTCCGTTAAGATTTTTCCTGTAGGTATCAACGTGGGAGAAAAACAGAGTAGCGCATCTAATTAACAGTATAGCACATCCCACTCACTGTTTAGCGCGTGGGAACTATACTCTAGCGCGTGGAGTCCTTTCTTTAGCGCGTGACTTTCACTAATATTTTTCTGTATGTCTCGACGTGGAAAAAAATAGAATATTCCATATATACTTTCAGGATGTTTGAGAGGGGTTTCAGACCTCTAGGAGTTGTAATGCAAAATCTAGTTTTTGGAAGATCTTCCAAATTTCAGACTTAGTCAAATTTCAGGGCATTTCAGGATCAGGATTGTAAAATTTGTAACCAAGATCAGAATTTAGGCTTGTGTAAGCCCACACTAACATTTGATCACTGATTGTGTGCAGGTTCTAATATTTTTTATGCAGGGGAAGGAGTTAGTTTAGAGGGTTTAAGTCTTTTTTTTTTTACTTTCTTTCAACAAAAGTTGGTTAAAAAGAACTCACTCTCCTTTTTTGCACAAATTAAAATAAACCTCATCATTTCATTTGGATGCATAAAATGAACTTCATGCCTTCATTTTTGGTGTTTTAAAAGAAACTTCATCTTTTCTTTATTGCATGGTAAAAAGAACAACAAAACAAACCTTTCATTCCTGCAAGTTAGGAAAAACACTTCATTTTTGGAAGCTCTAAAAAGAACAAGACAAACAATCTTTACTTTGGCAAAGCTTAAAACGAACCTCACCATCCTTTGGTGTTTAAAAGGATTCACTTCATTTTGCAAAGTAAAAGAACCTCATCTTCATTTTGTGCAAAGCAAAGAGGGAAAGTTTTCCCCTATCGACTTTAATTTTGTTGACCAAAAATCACGATTTACTTTTGTTGACCAGGCTTGTTTTATAAAAGTTTTGGAAATACACACTTTGCTATGAAAGGTTAAAAAGAACATCATGCTTGTTGGAGCAACATCTCCAAATAGAAGTTAGCAAATCATTGTCTTGAAGGCTAAAAAGAACAACTTGATTGCCTTGTCTCGAAAGTGGAAGGTATATGCTCTCCCCATAACTGGGTGACCAAAAAGCCAAACCACTCTTACGCTTTCAGTATTTCAAGCATTTAAATCCTTTAGCAGGCCTGCCTTCCCGAGGGGTTGAAAAACTCTTAAAGCCATTCTTTGGCCGGTGTGAAGGGAACGACCTAAGTGGGGAACGACTTTGAAGCCAAGTATTCCAACCCACTATAATCAAAAGTGGAAGGTGACGAAAGTCCCTTTCAACGGTTACGCGCCGTGATTAGCCTTCCCCCAGTATCTTTACGATACGTAAAGCCTTTGTTCTAAAGGTTGGGAAGCCTCCCAAGGGAGTTTATCACTGACGGCCGAACAGGAAGCCTGATTACGAACTTTAGCATTAGAAACTTTGAGCTGAGTCAGTCGCCAAACATTGGCAATATCATAGTGCAAGGGTGGGGAAGAATCCACCCCCAAGATTACTCACCATATATCTCCCAATATAACTACTCAACTGTGAAGCAATTCACTTTGGGTTAACTTCTGGCAAAAGGCAAAAAAATGGGCGCCCTCTAGGGGGTGACACGGCTGTTTGAGCTGACGGAGTATCGAGACTAGTGGGCTATGATATTGTCAATGACCTTTGAATAAAGAGTCTATCTGATGTGTCTTTTGTTGTAAATCAAACCAGTGATAACATCGAGGATTTGAACACATCCTCAAACGAATATACACTCAATGTTTAGCATTAGGATGATCATTGTCTTCATGTGTGCTATGTATTCTTGTCACAAATGCTAAAATATCTTGCAAAGTATCTAACAATCAAACTCAAAAGTTAGTTCAAACAAGGAAGAATCATAAAGTGGAGAAGATTTCCATATCCAACAAAACATCTTTTGAGATGGTTATCAACATTTCAACTATCTTTAGGAAAGACTTTCATCCAACAAGATTCGAGGAAAGCACAAACTCAAATGATCCTACTCCAAGTCAAGATCAAGATCAAGGAATCTCTTCATCCTCCAAATCTATCTTAGGTCCTTTCATTCCACAATTGAATTCTCCATCCCTTTCATCCATCTTGGGTCCTTACTTCCCTCCATCCACAAATCCATCACCTCAAATGATCCATAAGAAAAATCAATCAAAAGCATATCTCGTTCTCATATTTGCCATCCCTAAACCATTTTGCTTAGTAATCTGAGAGCAAAACATTGGTTTGAGGGACATTGTGAGATAGAGAACCATGGGACCCTCCTTGGGAAGCTGAGTAACACTACGTTACTCCATAGCTTGCATCAAGAAGTCCTGTGTGTGTGTGTGGACTAGTATTCAAACATATTTTCACATATTAAGTTTTATTTGACCATTTTTCCCGCATACAAATACAACAAAGAAAAGTTGCAATTTTTTCCTTTCCTTTTTGTTTCAAAGTTGTTGAAGTTATAGTTTTGATTTGCATAGATTAGTGCTTGTTACAGTGGTATCCATTAGTCCATCTCACCATACCAAGAGATAGTCATACAAAACAACGGGAGTATGAGGCATATAAATTCCAAACACTATGAATAACCACCATAGAATATACATGCCAATAAGTATTAGTAACTAACATAGCATACATATGCCAAATAGTTATGATAAACTATCATAGCATAAACATTCCGAAAGGAGAAACATAATTTATATATAGACAAACAGAAATCACACATAACATACACATGTCAACAATTAAGTATACAACATAGCTATGAACACATGCAACCAATATCTCAACTAATCATACACACACATGGTGAGAATCAAGTCACACATCATATACAAAATTCATTGGCAAGAAGAATGATCATCCTAGAGGTAAGACAAGGAGTGTCATCATCATAAAAAAAAAAAAGAGGGCGAAAGGCATAAAGCCTATATATATTTGTAACGTCCTAAACTTGCACCCCTCACAATTTTTGACTGTATTTGGGTCTTTTCCTTAGTGTTTGTGCCCCTCGGCCTGATCAGAGACTTGAATATGCTCATTCACATCAAAAACACCTTGCAATGTAACAATGCACTCAACAACCACCTTGATCCTTCCCCAAAACAGGGCAGGACCAGGGAGTGGCGCCCTGGTACCCCTTAATGGGGATGTATCTTGGACTCCTTCCCTTGGACCTATCGAAAATTGAAGCGGGAAAATCCCCTCTATGTCGGCTCAAGTTGGAAAATCGGTCAATTAATCCTACTGGTAAGTATATAAGAGGGATTTCCCCTCTCATTTGACAACCTAAGGCATACACACAAGAGTTCATCAAGCATTCAAGAGATCAAGTATTCAAGCATTCAAGAGAAATTGAGCATTTTCAGTCTTCCTTCAAGCTTTGGAGCAACAAAAGAGTGAATATTTCAAGCTTTGAAGAGGAGATCAACATTCTAATTCATGAAACCCTAATTCCATGTGGAGGCAAGCAAAAATTCACAAGGAGGTATAGGCATTTCATTTTTCAGTCAATTCAACATCCCCTCAAAGAGGAGGTTTTTTACTTTCAGTCATTTCATTTACATTATTTCAACCACAAGGTTAATTCCAAAACTAAAGTTTGACCTGAAGGAAAATCCCTATTCCCAACATATTTCCCCTTCTTTTTGTGTGCAAGAAATAGTTGCGCAGTTGTACTTTTGGAATTAAGCTTTATTCACAGAGACGAAAAAACCATTTTCGACGTACAAAAAGTTCGGTGGACTGATAGGAGGGCACCCATGTTTGGACACACGAATTCACAGAGACAAAAAAACCATTTTCGACGTATAGAAAGTTCGGTGGACTGATAGGAGGGCACCCATGTTTGGACACACAATCCCTGCAACTTTCACCTAATTTTGCGAAGTAGCTCCAAATCATCTTAAACTTCTTAGAGGTGCACAACTGAATCTCGAATTTGTAGCTTACCGTTTTCTCATACTTTGTCTTCATTTCCAGCACTTAATCTTAATTCAACTAGTCAACTTACAAAAGAGGGTCAATTACATTCCAATTACAATCAATCTACTTAGTATCCGATCCTTACATCATTTAGGATTGGTTCTAGTAGATTCAACCCTTCTTTTGAATGTAAAGTCTCCCCTCAAGTGAAAATTGAGCTTAGTAAATTCCCACACTTCCCACATGAAGAATTGGCTGAAGCTCCCAATTTTCCACTTTACATTTTGGTGAACCCAACTCCTTACACCGTTAATTCTGATTTTTATTTTCAAATCTGAGTGTATGCAATTTAACATTCAAATTTTCATTTACAAGTTTAATTTCCTTGCAATTTTAAAAATATAGAGGTTGAATTAAAAAAAAACCCCAATTTTTAGATTCAAAATTGAGCTTGTCATTTGTCTAAATTGGATTGATTATTTCAAATTTGAGAACTCTTTAATTTTGCAATTCAAGTTTTCATTTACACTTTCAATTTTTAAATTTTTTAAAATTAAGTGGTTAAATCACAAAACCCTAATTTTTAATTTTAAAATTGAGCTTCTAGGTTGTGTAGATCTTGAATTAATTTTCAGATTTGGGTCTTTGCTTCAATTTCAAAAATTCAATTTCCCTCCTTCCAACATTCAAATTTTCAAATTTAAATGTTTTAGATTAAGTGGTTTATCCACAAATGCTAATTTTTAAAATCAAATTAATCTTGCATAATTTCCAATTTTCCTTTAAGCATTTAATTGATTCAATTAAATCTAAAGCCTCTTGTCTTACTTCTAAACATCATAAAAGTCAGCCCTTAAGTGTGCCCATTTTGTTAATCATCTTCTCTAACATCCTAAGTGTGTCCTATTTTGACCTTCAAGGCTTATTTTTGCATATCTCGACATCTCCAATTCACATATCCTTTTGGAATTTGCATTAAAATCACAATATCTTACTTCCCTGAAAATTTGGTAAAAAGTTGGTCGAACCGTGTTCGGACCAAGTCGCTACCAACCCAGTCTCGACTTTTTCTTCTCAAATTTCGGGAGCCTGTTTTGACTGTATTTTACTACACAATTCTAGAGATTTGTGAAATTTTATTGATTTTAGGTCACCCTAAGGTCGAAACCAAATATGAATTTCAACATTTCCATTTTCAATTTGAATTTTAAAATTAAGTGGTTAACTACACATACCCTAATTTTTAAAATTAAATTGATTTCTTCAATATTTCAATATTTCAAATTTTAAAATTTTAATTAAGAGGTTAGATTTCGACAACCCTAATTTTAATTTTGATTTTCCCTCCTTTCAAAATTTTAAAATTAAGAGGTCATTTTCAAAATTTTAAGTTCAAATTTCTATCTTCTAGGGGATAAATTCAAATTTAATTTAAGAGGTTATTTTAACACAGCCCTAATTCTAAATTTCAAATTCCTAGGAGATTGCATTATTCTTTCAATTTGTTTTCCCTTGTGCATGATTTTTACTACTATTAGTCCTACCTATATTATCCCCGCTAGAAGAAGTTGTAGAATTAAGGCTACCCAAGGTTTAATTATCGAGGAAATGGAGCCTAATTTGGCTAGCTTTTTCAATGAGGATATTGGTGCTTCTTCTAATCCTATAGATATTCCCATTTATCCTCTTGATAACTCTCATAATGATGAGGAATCACTAACTAGGGTATCAGTTGATCAATTGGCGAAGATGGACAATCAATTTGGTAATCTTCAACAATAGATGAGTCAAGAATTCCCAGAAAGTAAAGCTCTCCCATTTATTGAAGGATTAAAAAGAATGATTCATAGTGATAAACATGGTGTTGATATGTTGCGTGGTATTGCTCATATTGTTGATTCTAATATCATGCCTATGAAGAGATGTATTGAAAACCTAGGTTATACACAACCTCCTAGTCAAGTTAATAATTCCATTCCTTTGACAACTCCTATGACTAGTGTTCCTACCTTCACATCAAACATCATGGCTACTTCTACACAAAATGTTATACCTACAAATGTTAGTCATGAGGTAAATACCTCTTCTTTCATTTCTCCTACCATGAGTGTACCCCTTGTTACCCAATCACATTCACCACCTATAAATCTTAGTCAAGGGGGCAACTCCTTCAATCACAATTCCTTCATTCCTCCTATGAGTCTTCCATGTGTTACCCAATCTTCTCCATTACCTACTTATCATAGTGTTCCACCTCCTTATTATCAATCTTTTCCTTAATTTAACAATATTACTCCACCCTCTCAATCCAACATGTGTAATTTCAATCTTTCTATTGAAGCTACAATCAATAATCTAGCCGAAACAGTGTCTTCCTTACATAAAAAAAATAGCTTCTATGAATCAATCCAAGTATAATGTGCCCACATTTGATGTAGCGAGCCCATTATCCAAATACATTGTTAGAGTTGTCCCTCCTAAACATGTAGAAGTCCCTCAATTGGAACTTTATAATGGAAAAGGGGATCCCTTAACTCATGTTAAAACATTTCAAACTTTGTGTAGTGACTTTCCTCATGATCAAAGGTTGTTAGCAAAATTGTTTACTAGAACATTAAGGGATAGAGCTTTGCAATGGTATTTTTCTTTTCCTCGTTACTCTCTTACCTCTTTTCAGCAATTGGCTAATGCTTTTATTCAACAATTTCACAATAGCATTGGTCCTAAAATTACTTTGACTGATTTGATGCATTGTAAACAAGGAGTTAAAGAAAAAGTGACTGATTTTATTGGTAGATATAAGCATTTGTATTCTTAGATTTGTTTTCTTGTGCCTGATTAAGATATTCAAAATATTTTCATTGCTAATTAACAACAAGATATTAGGGATAAACTTCTCTTGACTGAGTTTACTTCCTTTCTGCAATTGTGCGCAGTACTTCACAATTATCAACTGATTGTGAGTCAATTAGAAAAATCACCTCCCTACATGGCTCCGAGTGATAAGGGTTATAGTGCTCAACAACCATTTGTGAAGTTCAAACCAAACAAAGGATTCATCAAATTCAATGACATCAACAACAACACTAAAGTAACAACCACTATAGGTGTGCCTCCTTTGTCTAAATTCTTTAAAAGAGAAAAAGAGTTTACTCCTTTGAATGAATATTTGCATAGCATTAAGTCTCAATTAATACAAAGGAATGCATTAAAACTTCCCCAAATCAAACCAGTTGATCCATCTAAGACAAATTCACCTTACTTTGATGCTAATTCTTTTTGTCAATATCATTGTTAGCCTAGTCATGATACTGAAAAGTGTTTGTCATTGAGAAGTAAGATTCAATAATTGATTGATAACAATATTATATCTGTGGCAGGTGTGAATGATAAAGGAAACAAATCTGTAGCTCCACCTAATCAGAACCTTCAAATTTTCACTGATCCTTCACCATCCTATTCCACTAATGTGATTGAGACTAATCATCTTGCTTTCTCTCCCAATGATGTGGCCCTTGAAACTAATAACGTGGTGAATCTTGTAGATCAACAAGAACTTCCTAAGGATTTGTGCATAACATTTGATCCTAGTGAGACCATTAAGGCACCCAATGGCCCATTATTCATAAGTGTGAAAATCAAAGGTATACCTTCTAGAGAAGTGCTTATTGATCTTGCTTGCATGGTTAATGTTATAACTAAATAATTTCTTTATGCTTTGCAATTGCATCAAGTGATATATGATGATATAGATGTGATAGTTAAAGTTATTTATAGATTCTCTTGTCCTGCTATTGGTTCTATAGCACTTCCTATTGATGTTGGCACTAAATGCTTAGATGTTCAATTTGCTATCATTCCTACATCCGATCAATTTCATGTGAAGTTGGGACATCCTTGGATCTCTTCCATGAAAAAAATTGCTTCTACTATCCGAAAGTGTTTGAAATTTCCTCATAATGATAAAATCATAACTGTTAATCATAGCATTTTTCAACCTACAATGAGGCGTGGAGATGTTTGTCTTAAATATTTTTGGTCCGAATAATTCAAGCCTCTTCAACCTAGAAGTGATGCTCTCTTTAGATCATATCAAAATTGGAAAAATGAAATGATTTTGTCATTGAGTAAACCTAGAAATCCAACACTTATAATTCCTCTCGATGATCATATACCCCTTCCTGAAGATAAGATTATTCTTCCTCCTAAGGAATGAAATAATCTTCTTCCTAAAGAGGCATCTATTCCTTCTCCTAAAGAGAAGAGTATCCTTTCTCCTAAGAAAAGAGATATTCTTCTTCCTAAAGAAGAATCTATTATTTCTCCTATGGATGAGTCCATTCTTCCTCCCAAAGGTAGAAAAAATCTTTCTCCTAAACAACAATCTATTCCTCCTAAGGCTAGACCTATCCCTCCTCCTCATGATGGACCCAGTCTCCTTCCTACACCTCCCACTCCTCCTTTATATTGTGTGGTTCGTCCTCCTTCATCCTATAGAGAGAAGAGATCACCCTCTCCTATTATCCAACCTAAAAGACCTCAACCCATTCATCCTTCCCTAAAAGAAGAGACAAAGCTTATGTTTGATGAACCTAAACCTTCTCAACCTTCAGCCAAAACTAGACCAAACCGTTGTGTGAGAGAACGCTGATGGAGACGTCATGCTAGAGCTCGTGAAGCTGCTTCCTAAACCATTTATTCTCCTAAAACACCAACAATTGACATGATTCTATTTTCTCCTAAAAATGATGTTCAACCTAATTCTCCAAGACACAAAATGCTTAAGACAAATGATGGTTCAAGTTCTATTCCTATTAGAGCTCCTATTCTTATTAATCTTGATGAAGAAATAGGTGAGAATGTTCTTAATGATGAAAACCTAGATTCTAATATTTCTGATGATGAATATGAATATGTTGATGTTGACAATGATTTATCTACAAAATTTTCAAAAGCATTAATCCTAGCTCCTAGTAACGAACAAAGTGAAACATTATTAGAGCATGGTCCTTGTTTGGAACTTGTGATAGCTCCATCTACTATGCTCAATGTGGCTCCTCTTGCATGTTGTCCACCTTCCCGAAATAATGATTAGAAAAATTGGGGGAGGATGGCGGGCTTGCTTAGCTTCATTAGCACCATAGATTCTCTTTATCTCCCCTCTCTTGCTTATTTGTGACATTCTTCTATTTGTTTCCCTATTCTTCTATTTGTTGTCCCTAGTATTGTCTACTTGAGGATGATCCAAAGTGTTGAGATCTCTTTTGGTCTCTTCCATGTTGACTCAAAAGACACATGTGTTCCCTTCTTCCATGGTGGTTTCCTTTCTTTGGGGGATGAGGACGATTATATGCACATATACATATACATGAGTTATCATAAAAAACATTTTGACTCCAAAGTTAGGTGAAACCACCTCGTGTTTTGTGTTTTGTGTTCATTATCCTTTGATTTATCCTCTCTTGGGGGCTAAATTATTTCGATAAAATTCTTGTCTTATTTGGGTGTATCCTACTTTAAATCAATTGCACTTGATAAGGCATACACAATCTCTTTAACGTGGGGGCATACACTCCGCTCATGATTCTCTCTTTTGATACTTAAAGTTACTTAGCAAACTTTGTCTTTGCTTTGCAATTTTTTATATTATTTTCATGACTCATAGTAAGAGAACCTTACTAGTTGTAGTCATGGTTCTCTTTCTTTCTCTCAATCTTGCCTTTTACCTTATCATTGAAGTCGTAAGATCCTAAAGTCCACTACGGGCTCGGTGAATCTTTCCTCCTTGACATGGTGAAAGTCTTTCAATTTGAATTCCTTGTACTTTACTAATAGTATTTGTGTAAGCTCATACTCTCGCTAAAGTGGAGGCTAAATGTAATATCCTAAAATTGCACCCCTCGCAATTTTCGACGACATTTGGGTTTTTGCTTTATTGTTTGAGCCCTTCGGCCTAATCAAAGACCTGAATATGCTCATGCATATCAAAAACACCTTGCAAATTAACAATGCACTCAAAAGCCACCTTGTTCCTGCCCCAAAATAGGGTAAGACCAAGGCATCGCTCCCTAGTCCCCCTTAATGGGGATCTATCTTGGACCCCTTCCCTTGGATCTATCTCAAATTGAAGCAGGAAAATCCCCTCCATGTCGGCTCAAGTCATCAAATTAGTCAATTAATCCTACTGGCAAGTATATAAGAGGGGTTTCCCCTCTCATTACACAATCTAAGGCATGCACACAAGAGGTAATTAAGCATTCAAGAGATCAAGCATTCAAGAGTAATTGAGTATTTCTAGTCTTCCTTCAAGCTTTGGAGCAACAATAGAGTCAATATTTCAAGCATTGAAGAGGATATCAACATTCTAATTCATAAAACCCTAATTACATGTAGAGGAAAGCAAAATTTCACAAGGAGGTATAGGCATTTCATTTTCAGTCACTTCAACATGCCCTCAAAGAGGAGAATTTTTACTTTCAGTCATTTTATTTACACTATTTCAACCAGTTGGTTGATTCCAAAACAGGGGTTTGACCTGAAGGCAAACCCCTATTCCCAACACATGTCCCTTTCTTTATGTGTGCAAGAAATAGGTGCACATCTGTACTTTTGGAATTAAGCTTTATTCGCAAAGATGGAAAAACCCTTTTCGATGTGCGAAAAGTTCGGAGGACCAATAGGAGGGCACCCCTATCCGGACACACGGTCCCTGCAACGTTTGCCCAATTTCGCAAAGCAGCTTTGAATCATCTTAAAATTCTCATATCCAAGTGCACGACTGAATCCCAAAACTGTAGCTCGTTGTTTTCTCATATTTTGTCTTCTTTTCTAGCACTTAATCTTAATTCAACTAGTCAACTTACAAAAGAGGGTCAATTGCATTCCAATCACAATCAATCTACTTAGTATTTAGTCCTTACATCATTTAAAATTAGATCTATTAGATTCAACCCCTCTTTTGAATGTAAAGTCCCCCCTCAAGTGAAAATTGAGCTTAGTAAATTCCCACACTTCCCACGTGGAGAATTGGCTAAAGCTCCCAATTTTCTACTTTACAATATTAATTATAATAAAGATTAGAAAAACAAAATTTGATAAGTATTGGCTCTTGCTAGTCAGATATATGCGCATCCAAAATTTAACATCGCATACCTCTTTTTCTTCCTAAACCCTAGTCATGGAGCCCTATACATACATATGTTGAACATAGAGTACCACTGAGAGGGGGGTGAATAAGTGGTTCCTAAAACTCTTTTCTCTTTTAAGGCAACTTTAGAATACTAGTTGTTATCTTAAGCACTAAACAGTCAAACCGGTAAAGTAAATGGGGAGACCAAAGAAGATGATCACACAAATTCACTCCACAACACCAAATGTACGAGGAGAACCTAATATGGGAAAAACCTTGGTGAGAAATGTTGCTCGAGACTACTGCTCCAATTCAGCCTCACAAGGGAAACACTGAATTACAAATATTTAGGGCACCAACCTAAGGAGCACCAACCCCTATTGATTTTGTGCACCAAGCTCCAACTTGGTGATGTATATTGAAATACAATTTTTATACAGTTATGGCTTCTTGTTGCAAATGAGTTCTGCAACCCTTGATCAAGTATGTTATTGTTAGTTGACAATCTTCTCATCTTTTATGGATCTCACACTGTCGGTTGTGAGATCACTATCTCTAATTCTTGGCCTCTCTTCTCTTTCTTTCTCATAGTCTCACAACTCACTATGTCACACTTGGATGCCGCCTTGCTCAACCACATCTCACCGGTTTTCTTAGCTATTGGACTTGCTGCAATTATACCGGTTAAACCCTCTCACCGGTTTGCTTGTTGAATCACTCTGCAGCTTACTTAGAATAAATTTTAAGGGAGATGATTCTTCTTTGCACTCAAGCTCTCTTTAATCTTCTTCTTCTCCTCAAGCATCAATCCTTTATGTTTCGAGCTCATGTAATTATATTCATAGATTCCCGCCAAGAATGCATTCAAACACTGTCATGCTGTGTATTCCTTTTCTAACTCAATCTGAATCCCCTTTGATTCGATCTTCTTTTTAGGGATATGATCTTTATGACAACGATCAATCACCAGTAGAACTTTGCATTTCAATGTGCATTTTCTAAATCTAGAGATCTGCACCATGCATTTCTGCTTTTCTCTATCACTCGCCATTAATGGCTTTGCTGTTTCCTTCACCTAATAGGTACAAAGATCAAATCTTCTTGCAAGATCAATGCGATTGCTTTCCCATCTTACCTTCCTTGAGTTGCAATCTTCTGGCATCCTCCATGACTTGCGAGTTCCTCATAAAAGCCGACCTACTTGCAATTTTGTTACATCGATGTACACTCCACTAACCTGTGCAATACCTCCACCTGGCATCCAGCTGCCATGCTTGTCAACATCCACCTTTTCTTGGATTCCTATGTCGGTTTGACATACTTTGTCAACCAAGGTTGACTACCGGTTTAGTCTATGTTACCGGTATGATCATCAAACATCCTTTTTGTTCTGTTCACCGGTTGTTGTTCCTTCATAACACACAAACAACCTTCATCTTGGTTTATGTCTTACCGGTAAGCCTTCTTTACCGATAGATGCCCCAAGTCATGTGTACCAATAGCCTTCCTTCTATCTGCTCACTCTCATGTGTATTGGCATCATATCGGTCACCACTTCTTACTTACTAGTGACCTTGCCAAACCGATTGACATCAACGACAACTTAGTGCCAAATTGCCAACAATCTCCCCCTTTGGCATTGATGTCAACTTACTGCAAGACACTTCATACCGATACATTTCTCTCCCTTTGACACAATGACAAAGGGTATTGCACACTCTCCCTTTGATCCATACCGAGCTCCCCCTGAACCATATAACTCCTTCCTTGCTTAAGTGCATAGGGTAGATAACACAACTCCCAACTTGTGTTGGAGGTACTCAAAGGTGCTTACCAGTAATGGGTTGGTGAAAATGTCTGTGACTTGTTCTCCAGTAGGGACATAATCCATCCTTACCTCATGTCCTTCAATCTTTTCTCTGAGAAAATGATACTTGATAGCAATGTGCTTTGTTTTGGAATACATCACTGGATTCTTTGCTATGTTGATTGCACTCGAATCATCACACCAAATGAGAATAGGATCAATGATTTCCACCTGGATGTCTTTGAGGGTCTGCTTCATTCAAAGCACCTAAGAGTAGCATGTAGTAGCAGCAATGTATTCAACTTCAGTAGTTGATAGAGAGACCGAGTCCTGCTTCTTTCTATGCCATGAGACCAACTGGTCACCTAGAAGGAATGCACCACCACTTGTGCTCTTCCGATCGTCAATGCAACCTGCCCAATTAGCATCAGTGTATGCTTCCAAGATGAATTCCCCTTGTTTAGGGTACCACAATCCATAACTGATTGTCCCTTGTAGGTACCTAAAGATTCTACTTACAACATTCATATTTGACTGCTTAGGTGCAACTTGGAATCTAGCCACCATGCATACTGCCTG
Organism: Cryptomeria japonica; assembly: GCF_030272615.1. Taxonomy (NCBI): domain Eukaryota; kingdom Viridiplantae; phylum Streptophyta; class Pinopsida; order Cupressales; family Cupressaceae; genus Cryptomeria; species Cryptomeria japonica. Next base: position 6,720,052 of record NC_081414.1, on the reverse strand, counting down.
TACTATATCTGGTCTAGAAGCAGTTAGATACAATAGATTGTCTATCATGGATCTATACAAAGTCTGATCCACCACCGGTGATTCATCATCCTTGCTTAATTTACTTTCGGTTACCATGGGGGTACTTACTGGTTTACAATCCTCTAGTTGAAATTTCTTCAACATTTCATTTGCATACTTGATTTGTGAGATAAAGATTCCCTTATCTTGTTGTAATATCTGCAAGCCAAGGAAGTATGTCAATTCACCAAGCATTGACATCTCAAATTCTGACTGCATCTGATCAGCAAATTCTTTGCAGAGGGTGTTCTTGTTGCCTCCAAAGATAATGGCATCTACATACGCAGCCACAATGATCATGTGGTTTCCATCTTTCTTTATGTACAAATTGATGTCAGCACTCCCCTTTTTGAATCCCCGCTTCTTCAAGTATTGATCTAATCTTGAATACCATGCTCTAGGAGCTTGCTTTAGACCATATAGGGCCTTCTTCAACTGGCACACAAATGTTTCATCATCATGCAACAGAAACCCTTCTGGTTGCTCCATGTACACTTCTTCACAATTTCCATTTAGGAAGGCAAATTTTACATCCATTTGATATACTTTATAACCCTTATAAGCAGAGAAGGCTAGAAACATTCTAATTGCTTCTAATCTAGCTACCGGTGTAAATGTTTCTTCAAAGTCAATTCCCTCTACCTGAGAGTATCCTTTGCAGACTAGTCTAGCTTTATGCATAACACTTTTACCTTTTTCATTCATCTTATTCCAGTACACCCATTTAGTGCCAATGATGATCTTGTCTTCTGGTCTAGGGACTAATTCCCAAGTCTTTTTCTTCTCAATCTATTGCAGCTCTTCTTCCATGGCATCCATCCATTCTTGTCTTTTTCTAGCCTCATTGAATGTTTTAGGTTCTACTTCAGTCATGAGGTAGAAATTGACTTGTTCATCATTCCAAGCAAGTCTTCTTCTAGTCTGCACACCATCACTCTTATTTCCTAGAATTTTCTCTTCTGGGTGATTTAACTACACATACTGGTTGGGAGCCTTCTTGGATGCTTCTTTTGGTTCATTGTCTAATTGTGCTTCCTCACCTTCATCACTGAAATCATCATACCAGTTAACCTGTGGTTGATTTCCTTTGTACATATCCTCATCAACTTTTGCATGCACACTCAGAATGACTCTTTTTAGTCTTTTGTTGTAGCATTTGTAGGCCTTGTTCTTAGATGAGTAACCAAGGAAGATTCTTTCATCACTCCTGGAGTCAAAACTACCTAGACCATGCATATCTCTTTTGATAAAACACTTACTTCCAAATACTTTGAAGTATTTGACTTATGGCTTCTAGTCATACCACAAATCATAAGGTGTCATTTTGTTGTTTGTTCTTAACTGAACCTCGTTCAAAGTATATGCAGCAGTATGAACAACTTCCTTCCAATATGTGTCTAGTAGATTGGTCTCATTTAACATGGTTCTGGCCATCTCCTTAACTATCTTGTTCTTCCTTTCTACCACACCATTTTTTTGTGGCATCCTAAGGGCTGAGCATTTCCTTCTAATTCCATTTTTTTCACAATAATCTTCAAATTCATTTGATGTAAACTTTCCACCCTGATGTAATCTTAGACATTTTAACTTGTACCCACTTTCTTTCTCCACCATCTTCCTAAAGATCTTGAATCTGTCAAATGCTTGTAACTTATCTTGCAGGAAGGTGACCCATGTCATTCTTGAGTAATCATCAATAAAGAGCATAAAATATCTTTCACCAGCAAGAGCTCTTGTCCTAGTTGGACCACACAGATCTGTATGCAACTAAGTTATCAAACTTTATGCGGCTTAATCTTTGGTGCCACAACCAACTTTCATCAACCTGTCTTATCATGCATTGGGACTCATAGCATTCCTTCAAGTTATAAATATTGTCATATGTTCTCTTTCCTTCTGCCACAACCTGACCGGTATTGTCTTTCTTTATCTGGCAATAGGTTGAGTCAAAGGAGAATTTATAACCTTTGTCACACATCTGACTCACGCTCAATTGGTTGTGCTTTAGGCCTTCCACATAATATACATCACCTGCCTTCAATTTTCCATCAATACTTAGAGTACCTTTTCCCTTTATTTTGATGGATGAGTTGTCTCCAAATCTTATTGAACCACCATTCCAGTCCTTAAGTTTGATGAATTTTTTTTTGTCACCAGTCATGTGGTTGGAGCAACCACTAGCTACAACCCATAGATTTTTCCTTTCAGCATGTAAGGCAGTCTGCACTATCAGACTTGATTTTGTCTTTTCTTTTTCTTTCTCAACCCATATCGGTTTGGTTTCCTTCTTATCAGTTGCTATATTGTGCTCAGGTTCAGCTACCAGTTCTTGATCAAGATTTGTCTTCTTCTGCTTGATCTTCCTATTTTTACACAAGCTTTCTATATGTCCAAAATCTTGACAGTTGTAGCATTTCACATTTTCATTTAAAGATAAATTCTTAAAATTATTGTAGGGAACCAATTTATTCTTCCTACATTCAAAACTCCTATGACCATATCCATTGCACTGATAGTAGACAACATTCATATCCCAGAGTGTATTAAATGGATTTCTACTTTCATAACTCATAGAGGGATTATTGGTTAATCTACAGTCAGCTATTCTATGCCCAAATCTGTTACACCAGTAACAGTAACCATGAAAGTTAAAAACATACCGGTTAGGTTGCCTTGGTCCTACAAAGGATTGCCTCATCAGAGGTATTCCCTTCATGTCATTGACTCTGGTGAATCCTTCATGGTCAACTCTTGCATTTCTCTTTGGATTTGCATGTTGGTACAATGAGTGTGGCCTCTGATTCATTACTTGTGTATACCGATTTATGTGGCGATTTCCAACAACATCTGCATATGTCTTTTTACCGGTATCCTTGCCTACAGTGAATGCATTTTTTTCTTCACCTTCATTTGAAGAGGTGAACTTTATTTCTTTGCCGGATGTACCTTTGTTGTTTTAAATTTGACCTTCTTCAAAGCCTAAGCCACCGGTGTCTTTGGTTTTCTTCTGTTTGCTCAACATCTTATCTAAGGCTTCGGTGTTGCCTTCATATTTGCTCCTTACTTTTATTTATTCTTTACTTTCTTCAAGCTTCTTTATGAGCTTCACTATTTATGCTTCCAGATATTGATGCTCCTTTTCCTTCTTCATCATATCAGAGGATGTAACTTCACATATTCTCTTGGTTTCTTCTAGCTACAATTTCAAGTCAGATATGACTTGACTGGACTCATCCAAGGATTGCTTCAAGAGAACTTGTTCATCTACTATAGCATGCTTGACTTTATTGAGTTCTCTTCTTGTTTTACCCAGTTCCTCAAGAGCACTTATAAGCTCTCCTTCTAAATCCACTTCAGCCTCAATATCCTCTTCTTCCTCATCTTCACCAACTGGTTCATCAAGTGCCATAAACAGATTAACTTTTCTGTCATTCTCATGGTAGTCATCTTCTAATGCACTTCCTTCATCTGTGTCATCATCCTCAATAGTATAGAGGTTGTTCTGCTTCTAGTAGCCTCTTCTTCCTTGCTGCTAGACATTTCTTTCTCTGTCTTTGCCAACAGAATTTCTAAACTCTCTCGACTCATCTCCACCAGTTTCATTGTGAGGACATTTTGCAGCAAAGTGTCCAACCTTACCACAGTTGAAACATTTGAGTGGTAGCTTTCCTTTATACTTGTTGGATCCTCTTTTAAGCTTTTTGACAAAGTTTTCTACCTCTGCATCAGAGTCTTCACTGGATCCTTTATGAGCAGCTACTTCTTTTCACTTTTGGGTGGTGTTGAACACTGCTTCTTTCCTTAAGGAAGCATCACCGCCCGTTCTCATCTCATAGGCTGTTAGTGAGCCAAATAGTTCATCCATTGAAAAGATCTTCAGATCCTTGGCTTCTTCTATGGCATACAACTTTGTATCATACTTAGGTGTAAGAGACCTAAGTACCTTCTTGACAAGGATCTGATCTGCAATATCTTCTCTGAGTCCTTTGATGGTACTCGTGGTTCGATCAAATCTGTGAAGGTAGTCTGCAATATTTTCATCATCCTTCATCTTGATGCCCTCAAGTTGGCCCCTTAGTGTTTTCAGCTTGGCCTCTTTGACTTTTGCATCTCCTTAAAATAACCTCTGCATTTTATCCCAGGTTTCCTTGGTAGATGCACAGTGCATGACCTTGACAAACTCATTATCAGACAACCCGCTCAAAATAGCATGTTTGGCCTTTGCATTGTTCTCATACTCCTTCTTGACATCCGGATTAGTGGGAGGAACACTAGGGACAACATACCCACTCTTGACAGACATCCACACATCAAAACCAAGGGAGGAAATATAGGTCTTTATTCTTCTGCTCCAAAAGGTATAGTTGGATCCATCAAACATGGGGGATTTTGAGGAAGCACACTCATTCTTGCCATTATGTTCTAAGTCCAGAATCTACCCAATCTTTAGATATAACTGGGAACCTATGCTCTGATACTAATTGTTGAACACAAAGTACCACTGAGAGGGGGGTGAATCAGTGGACCCTAAAACTCTTTTCTCTTTTAAGGAACTTCAGAATATCGGTTGTTATCTTAAGAACCAAATAGTCAAACCAGTAAAGCAAATGGGGAGACCAACGAAGACAACCACACAAATGCACTCCACAACACCAAATGTATGAGGAAAACCCAATATGGGAAAAACCTCGGTGAGAAATGTTGTTGGAGACTACTACTCCAATCCAGCCTCACAAGTGAAACACTGAATTACAAAGATTTAAGGCACCAACCCAAGGAGCACCAAGCTCCCAATTGGTGATGTATATTGAAATACATTTTTGATACAGTTATGGCTTCTTGTTGCAAATGAGCTCTACAACTCTTGATCAAATATGTTACTGCCGGTTGATAGTCTTCTCTTCTTTACTGGATTTCACATTGTTGGTTGTGAGATCACTCTCTCTGATTATTGGCCTCTCTTCTCTTTCTTTCTCACAGTCTCACAACTCACTATGTCACACTTGGATGTTGCCTTTCTCAACCACACCTCACCGATTTTCTTGTTGGCATGTTGGATATGTTGATATGGTTTTGTCATTGATGTCAACACCTGTCATCACTTGTCAACACTTATCCGCATTTGGAGATCTTTGGTTATGTTCACCGGCAAGTCAGAGACTTATGCACAATCATCGGTATTTGGTTAACCGGCAGGTCATATTGTTCACTGGCACATGGAATGACTTGGAGACTACTTGGTTATGTCGAAGACATTATTCAATCACTTGGTTTTGGCGATTTGGTTATTTGTTTATTCGGGTTTGCATATTTGTTGTTACCGACAAATAGGTCTAGGATAAGCACCGATAGACATATTTATTCCAGATCAACATGACACATTATGCAGATGATTTATTATTATTGTAAATGCATTGAGCTAGCATCATGCATCGAATATTGATTTATTTGTAATTGATTTTATTGTAATATCTTTTAGTGAGCCGACCTATTCAATTGGTCTTAGGTTATGGTATAAATGTAAGATCTCATTTGTGAGATTGATATGTGATTGCAGAAAAGAATTGTAATAAGGTATATGCGAAAATAAGCAGAGCTATACACGCAAACATCATTTGAAGGTTGAAGGAAGGTTTTGTGAAGGCAATCAGAACTAAACTGGTGCTGAATCCAACATATGAAGATGCTATTTTATGCAGTACATTATCATTGGATCTAACCATCCAATTGTAGTCAGTGTGACTCTCATTTTCTGATTGAGCAGTGAGCTCTAGGCAGCTGGCCTTTCTGCATGTGCAGAATCCATATTGTACATACATACTATCTGTAGTAGTATCATTTGATTGTGGGTAAGGCTTCCCACCGTGGTTTTTCCCCTTACAGGGTTTCCACGTACAAATATTTGTGTTATGTGTTGTGGATGTTGTTGTCTTTTTGTTTCATGCATTAATCTTTATCGGTACTGCAATTAACTGTTAAAACTATCTACCGGCATAAAGTTTGGTTTATCGGTATTAGTTTTGGTTGAATTTATTGGACAACTGATTCACCCCCTCCTCTCAGTTGTCTTCGGGACCTAACATTTCTTAACTGTTGGACTTACTGTAGTTATACTGGTACTCAATCACTGTCGGTTAAACGCTCTCACTAGTTTCCTTGTTGACTCACTCTGCAACTTACTTAGAATAAATTCTAAGGGAGATGATTCTTCTCTGCACTCAAGCTCTCTTTACTCTTCTTCTTCTCCTCAAGCATCAATCCTTTAGAATAAATTCTAAGGGAGATGATTCTTCTCTGCACTCAAGCTCTCTTTACTCTTCTTCTTCTCCTCAAGCATCAATCCTTTTTGTTTCGAGCTCATGTATTTATATTCATTCCCCTATCAAGAATGCATTCAAACACCATCGTGTTAGGTTTTCCTTTTCTAACTCAATCCAAATCCCCTTTGATTTGATTTGATTTGATTTTCAAGGATATGATCTTTATGACAAAGATCAATCATCGACAAAACTTTGCATTTTAATGTGCGTTTTCTAAATCTGGAGATCTGCACCATGCATTTATGCTTTTCTCTATCACTCGCCATTAATGGCTTTGCTGTTTCCTTCACCTAACAGGTACGAAGATCAAATCTTCTTGCAAGATCAGTGCGATTGCTTTTCCAGGTTGCCTTTCGCGAGCTGTGGCATCCTCTGTGACTTGTGGGTTCCTCATTAAAGTCGACCTGCTTGCAGATTTGTTACATCGATGCACACTCCACCGACCTGTGCAATACCTCCACCTGGCATCTAGTTGTCATGCTTGTTGGCATCCACCTTTTCTTGGATTCCTATGTCGGTTTGACATACTTTGTCGACCCAGGTTGACTACCAATTTAGTCTATGTTACCGGTATGATCATCAAACATCCTTTATGTTATGTTCACTGGTTGTTGTGCCTTCATAACACATAAACAACCTTCATTCCAGTTTATGCCTTACCAGTAAGCCTTCTTTACCGATAGATGACCCAAGTCATGTGTACCGGTAGCCTTCCTTCTACCTACTCACTCTCATGTGTATTTCCATCATATCAGTCACCACTTCTTACTTATTGGTGACCTTGCCAAACCGATTGACATCAATGACAACTTAATGCCAAATTGCCAACAACATAAACCATAGATATACTATAAACTAATTAAGCTGCCTTATAAAAAAGTATAATATGACAAAACTACTGTGATAGAGACGATCTTACTCCTCCATTTCATCAACTTCAATATTATTTTCACCTCGCTACTCTTGAAATTCACTAACTATGGAGTGAGAAGGTAGGGGAATGTTCAGATATGGTATTTGAGCAAGATAGGGATGAGGAGAAGAATTGATGTTGTCTTGGACATCAATCATAGGAGCAACATGACAAGACTTGATGTTGTTAAGAACATTGATCATAGGAGCAACTTGGGCCTGAATTGTAGAATCCTAAAGCGGCGGAGAAGGTGCGTCAATCAAAATTGGACCATTATGGAAATGTGTAAGCAATGCTAGTAAATCATTCACTTTCCTTTGTATCCTCTTAGCTAGATCTTCACCAACCACTATAATCTGCCTCTGAAGAGCTTGTTGCAGATAACTAGAATTTTGCATGTCCAACATATTTTTTAAGGAATCATATACTAAGATAAATGCACTACCATTTAACAAGAAGTGGTGTGGGAAAAGACCTCCAATTTGACCTTGTCCTTTACCTAAATCATATACTTGCACCACTCGGAGAAGATTGTTATCTTGTAAAAACACATCCTTGACTACCTTCTCAGCAATTAGTTGAATTAATGGTAGCAAATGTAACAAATCAAATGTATTAGAGAGAAAGATAGAAAATACTTGGGAAGGAAAGATTACCCTTCTTGTTTGAGGATAGAGAATTTCATCTCCAATGACTCTTTTCATGCTTTTTTTGTACTGATAGCAATGTGTATTGAACATTTGACTAACATGTTCATCCCCAATGGACCCTGAAAATGAAAACACCCATTCACATATAGGCACCCAAATTATGTAATTATGCGGAAGATATTCCATATGTGCCCTACAACAAGCCCTACAAGACCGAATACAACTACATATTTCACCCTCTTCGTCCAAAGAAAGTTGTGGATGCATAGCCCAAATTTCAAAACCCTTCTGAAATTGTTGGAAGAGTTGTGATAAAAAGAAGAGAAGCCTGAGGAAGGGATATATTTTCTATTTTAACTCTTAGAATAAATGACTAAATACCATGCGTTGGTAAGTCCTTCGCTATTGTAAGCTTTGTAAATACTCACATGCGTCAATCCATCCACCTGTCACAATGAGATAGATTTATAATAGAATCGGGAATAATTTGTACCCCCTAGTACTTGCATTCAATTAAAAAATATATTAGTATTTAAAACCCCTGTCCTTTGCACACTTGCTTAGAATGTTTCCACTTTGATATGAGTTTTTCACATGTGCCACCTACAAAATGAGTACAATGCCAACTCGAAACTCATGAAATATCTAGATTTCAATGCAATTACTTATCAATGCACTATGATCCCAAGTTGATCTTGTTATAATTATAGTTGATGCTAACATTTTAACTTGACCTCCCCATGATTAATCATGTCTTTAACATGTGCCACCTAACTTGGGATTGCAATCGCATTGTGTGAAAATTAAAAGCTAGATAATATTTAAATTGTCTCCATGAACAATTTATCTTGCCATTACTTAAGCTAAATTTGGAAATTCATCAGCCTTAATACCATCCTCTGATATGAATACTTCCTCTTTTTGACACCCCATGTTTGCTATTCGATCAACCAACATGTTTCCTTCTCAGTATGTGTGTGAAAACTGAAAAGATTCAAATTTATCTATCAGCCCCCAAATATTTTGTAACATATTTTAATTGCTAATTCAAGCAAGATCTTTCTTTGTGTGCATTTGTGATTATTAACGAGTCACCTTCTATATTGATGTTGGATATACCTAAACTTTTAGAAAGTATTAAACCATGGAGAAGTGCCAATGAGTCTGATAAATTGTTTGTGCCTGATGGGAGAGAAATTGACTTAGCTTCTTTCAATACCCCACAGGAATCCTAAATATAGACCCCTGCACCAGAAACCCCTGGATTCCCTCTCGAAGCACCATCAAAATTCAATTTATAAAATGCTTAAGTTGGAGGTCGCCATTTAATATTGCTCCTGTCAATCTTTGTCTTAGAAGGCTACTTCAGAGCATCTTTGAATGCTAAAGTTATACTTTTCCAACTCTTTAGTATATCATCATCCCATGTTGTGAAGAGTGAACTACAATTTTTGTAATTTTGGACATATGTATTGGTTGCTTCTAAAATTGATTTTTCAATGACTCCCTGGATAGTCTGAATTGAAGAAGATATTTTCCTACAAATGTGTTTATTTTACTCCCACTAGATAGACCATATTACTATGGTTGGAATTAAATGCCAAATGCATGCAAAGAAAGAGGTTTTGTATAACACTGGCCAAGCTTGAAAAAGATCCCAAATTGTCTTTGGCATAGGGGTAGAAAAACCTATTTTGTGCAATATGAATTTCCAACATTGTTGAGCATATGAACAGTGTAAGAATAAGTGATCAACATCTTCTACCTCTTCATTACATAAAACACATTTAAAGGGATCTATAAATCCTAATCTTGTGAGTCTAACACTTGTTAGTACTCTTTGCCTCAATACTAACCATGTAAAACTCCCTACTTTTGGCATAATCATGTTATTCTAGTAGAAGGAATGGTCTCTTTGTGGCTGCATTTATCCATCTTTATTAAGAATTGTTTTATATCCTTTATTGACTATGTAATTACCATCCTTGTAAGGTGCCTAAATTACTCTATCTGGTATGTGAGAAAGAAAAACTACTATGTCTGCTAATGCATTATGCAAGACCTCTTTTTGAACCATTGTAATTTGTATGTCAGAAAAATTCTTTCTAGTTTACTCTTTCAGTTTCCATCTCTACCGAGAAATCATAATCAATTAGTCTAGTACCCCACATATGAGAGAAGATTGGGATGACAGATTGCAATTCTTGAATATCCTTTAAAGGAGGATCTGTTCGAAGAATCATTCCAAAAGTGAATTACTTCTCTATTATGTACTTCTCATGAGATATATATAGTAACAACTTTCCAACATGACATCATAAAATTCCACATAGCAAATCCATTTGGAGGATTGGATATTGCAAATACTCTAGTTGGGTTTTGCATATCTAGATATTTTGGTTGCATTATCCTACACCACTGTGAATCAAATTTATTGTGCATTTGTCATATTAATTTACCTCCAAAAGCCATATTCCACTTGGACATATTATGCAAACCTACTCCACCTTTAGATTTAACAGATGGCATGCCCTCAACAAAAATTAGAGGAACTTTCATAACAATATGTGGCTTGATCATGATAGCCGTCTAGATTTCCAAGGCAAGACTCTGGACTTAATCATTTCTATAACCTTAGAATAGTAAGATACCTTGTTTGAACCCATAAAGAATGGGATTCCCAAGTATGTGCATGGTAACTCTGCCATCTAAAAACCAAAAGTCTAAATAATTTTCCTTCTAACAACTGTCATCAAATTTAAAGCATAGATCTTTGACTTTTGTGCATTTATTTTTTGCCCTGAGATTGAAGAATTTATAACCAATGTCTCTTTCATTTGTTTGGCTTCTGAGAGAGCTTCTTTTCTAAATAATAAGGCATCATCTTCAAAAAGAGTATGTCTAACTGAAATACCTATTTGAGGAATGTGTATGGCTTGCCATAAGCCCTAACTATGTCTCTCTTTTATAGACCTACTCAATGCCTCAACCATAATTATGAAGAGGAATGGGGATAAGGGATCGCCTTGCCTTACTCCTTGTATGACACTAAAATATCTTGATAGTATTCCATTTATTATAATTGAAAACTTGGCCCCTAATACACAAGACAATATCCATTTACACCATTTATTGCAAAAGCCAAACTTATCCAAGACTTTCATTAGAAATCTCCAATCCAATTTGTCATGAGCTTTCATCATATCAAGTTTTAGAATGAAATATGGAATATGATTAATTATAATGGAATGTAATACTTCATGCACAAGCAATGCACCTTTAGTTGTTTCTCTACCTGGAATAAAATCCCCTTGCTCTTGTGAGATCACTTTAGGAATTAGATATTGTAGCCGTAAGTAAATTGTCTTTGTGAAAATTTTATAAATTGTATTGTAAAGTGAAATGGGTCTAAATTCAACAAAGGTCTTAGGCTGTTTTGTTTTTGGCAAAATTGCAATATTTGTTACATTGAAATTCTTCAGCATTGTTCCATTTCTCTATGATTCTTCCATTGCTAGGAGCAAGTCAAAGCTCAACACATCCCAACACTTTTGAAAAAAGAGGATTGTGAATTTGTCTGACCCTGGAGATTTATCCAGTGAAAGTGAAAAAACTACCTTTATCACTTCTTCTAATGTGAAACGCTTCATCAAATTCTTATTATCTTCCTGAGAAATGATGTTTGGTATTGCTACCAACAAGACTTGTTCTTGTTGATTTAACTGTGCTGATAAATTTTTAGTTGGAGCTAAAAGATTTTTTTTAAACTTGACCTCTTCCTCCTGAATCTCCTTTGCATTCAAAATCTGATTTCTTGAAATGGAACTTGCATTGAAAACACTATTTGAGTAGCTCTTTTAAATTGGATTTATTCATGGAAATATTTTGTGTTACAGTCTCCTTCCCTTAACCATAATTTCCTAGACTTCTATTGCTAATAAATATCCTCTCTTTTGCATAGTTTTACCCATAAATTCTACATTTTTTTTTGTTTAAGAAATATATGCAACTCTAGGCTATTTTGAATTATATATTAATGCACCTCTGTGAGCTCCTTTGCTACCTCCTCTTTTTGGAGAAAAATGTTATTAAAAACTTGTGCATTCCAAGTTTTGATTTGATTTTTAACATGCAATTTTTTTTTATAGAACTAAAACATGTGTGCCTTTTTGAAATGGTGCACTTACCCACCTTTGACAGAAGTGAGGAAGAAAATGCAGGTGTTTGAACCACATTTTCTCAAACTTGAAAGAAGGCTTGCACTCAACCCTGGAGCTAATGCCTAATATTTCTAGTGAAATTGCATAATGATCTGAACTAGCATATGGAAAAATTTCTGAGACCAAATTAAATGATGCTAATGTCCAGTTTTGTGTTACTAAAAATCTATCTAGGTGGTCAGCAATTTGCAAAAAGTCCTTTCTCTAATGCGTCCATGTAAACTTTCCCTTGACATGCAAACTATCCTTGAATGCTTTGTCTAAAATGAAACAACCAAAGTCCTCCATTGTTTTCTGTGGTGGATAAATTCCTCCTTGTTTTTCTTGCAATAACACTATCACATTAAAATCTCCTGCCAATATGTTTTTCTCATTACCAAGATTCTAGATGACAATTATTAGTGTTTCAAAATAACTTCATCTTATCATGTGTAGTGGTTGGTCCATAAACATTGAATAGTCTAAACTTGAGATCAAAGTTTACCATAGTCATAAGCTCCCAATCACTATCTTTCTCAATTATTTCAATGGACACTATTTTTGCATTCCATAATGTAAATAGACCACTTGAAGCCCCTTGAGCCAGAACATGAAGTGATTTATATTTTTCCCATTTCATAACTGAAGCCTCATATGTTTGTTGTGACATTTTGGATTCTTGAAATAAAATGATGTCTGTCACACAAACATCTAATTGACATTTGATTTGGGCCCATTTGTCAAAGGCATTAATAGCTCAGACATTCCAAGACACCACTGCCATTGTGTTTGAGGAAAGAAGCACGTCCTCCACGACCTTTTACTTATTGAGAACCTTCCATCCAAAGTAGTATGTACTCCTGCATCTATCTCTTCCTTTAATTCAGTAACCTTATAATTATTCCTTTTCCCTAGAGATTTCTTGACTGGCATCTGAGAGGAGGGCATCTGTGATAAAGATAATGATTGGGAAAAATCAAACTTAGGTACTAATTGTGCATAAACTTCCATGTTGCTTTCCTTAGACACTTCCTCAACACTAGGTATTTGAGATGGGTCTTCATGTGAAAGCAAAAAATCTTCTTCCTCAAGATGAATCTCCTCTACTATCTCATCAAAAAGATCTGAGCCTACTGAGTAAAGAAGTTTATTAGCAAACTCTTCCAGTCTATCTGGACAACCTCCCTATTTAAGGAATATTGCCTTAAAGCAGACATCATTTTCCTTAGAAAAGCCCTGATTAATTTCATTATCTAACTCTCTATTGTCCATCAATTGATATTGAGAAAAAACCTTTATCAAGTTGAGAGAGTTTTTACATTCTAGCTTTAGAGTTATCTGAATGGGCTATTTACTTAATATTAGTGGATGAACAATAGTATCTATTTGGCTTAAAGAGGATGATGAAATGAAGTTTGTAGATTCTTTGCTGTTGTGAGCCAACAATTGCATGAAATATATGTTATCTTTACTAAGAAAAACATTGGTATCAGAGATAAAAGTAGGATTCTTTTTGGAAAATAACACCTTAGGAATTTCAAACTCTTGCTGAGATGATCTACCTTCCCTAGTTGTTCTTGAAAGCCTTGAACCATTTCTTTTGCCTTGTGCACTACCGATTCTATATGTTTATTTTTAAGAGATGTAGATGAATGATTCAAAGGATCTACTTTCTCTTTAAGTCCCTGAAAAGTATAACATGTTGATTTGTTATGATTAGTGGCATAGAAAATAGCACATACATTTTGTGGATTTTCTATGAAGATTTCTTGAATCCACTTACCAACTTTTGAGTTCATATGAATTTTGTTTGGGAATGGCTTATTGGTATCCAACAATAAATAGGCACTAACAAGTTTTGAAGGACCCCTAAAAAAATCTATGTCATGTCATGCTTGGTAAAAATCCCTACACGGTTTGCCATGATTTCAATCAGATTGAGTTCTCTATATTTAAGAGCACAAGATTGCAATTGAACCCAAGAAGGGACAAACCTATCCTCAAACTACTCTGGTTTAAAGTTTGGTGTCCATGGTTGTATGGATAAACCAGAGCCTTCAAAAACCCAATATTTAACTTTATAAATAGTGTCTCTCCCATCTTTTAAGTGAAAGAGGACAAAAAAATGCCCTTTGATTGATCTAGATGAAATACCTTAAATACCCCTATCCATTCTTCAAATAATAGATCCTTCAAAAACTCTATATCTAGAGTAAGGCTCCAAAACTTACAGATTATCGAACGTTGACGCAAGTCATGAATTTGAGCTTGTAGAAGATCCTCGGAAAGTGTGATGTTGATCGATCCTTCTTGCTCGAGTTTTGTCTTTTTAGCCCGAATTTGCTCAAATGAACTTGTATGTTGAATGGTGTCACAATTAATTGCCTCTTTATGCCTTCATTGCATGACTGTTTTAGCTTTTTTTTCTATTCTTGCCTATTTTGTTCTTATTAAGCTTCTTTTTTCCCTTTCTTTGGCGTACTGCACTTTTGCCCCTTTCATCTTGTGGATATTTACTAATTTGTCTAGCACCTTTCTTTCAATTATCTCCATCTCCATGATTAATTTTTTTGGAATGAAGTGATGTAGAGAAGGGGTGGAAATTACAATTATGGTATCAATTCTCACACTTGATGATTTACTTCTCCCGTTCAAGAACTCCATTGTTTGATTGTCCCAACTTGGCATACATAGGTCGTTCAAGGATTCAACAACTCAATAATGCAATTAGAGATTCATACTCTCTCTCTTTACAAGGCTTCCATAGGGTGTAAATGACACGTACAACAACATTTGATCACACAATGTGTTAGGGGGTTTCACCTCAAGGCCTTTTCTTCACTAGCTACCTAGTTTCCTTATAGCCCTCTAAGTATGACAGACACTCATAACTTTCAGAGAAGACCCCATTCCAAAACTATGAAATCATTTTTGGATACCCTTTTGGCTTCCCTAAAACATATAAAATAATTTGTATGAGCTGTTTCATAATGTCTCTCTCAAAAATGAACTAGTAATGCTGCAATTAGGCCTAATTAGGCTTGTATTCTAAAGCATATGTGTGGTTTTGTGACTCCAAGTTCCCAAACTCCACTCTGGGGATCTAAACACATCACATGGCGTCTAAAATAATTTACTTTGTCTATTGGTTCCTTCGCCAATTCACCTTTCCACCAAACCCTCTTTCTACCTTTCACTTTTAAGTCTAATATATGGAGATATTAGGCTAAGGCATCAACAAAGATACACCTAACTCCATCCCTTGCCCTTGCACCATGAAGGGGGATCCTTTTTGCTTCTTTTCAATATATCCATTTTGTAAAATATCATCATTAGACAATGAAACCCTAATCTCTACCTCTTTCCCTTTTTGTGACACTAAAATATCTGTACGAGATCCATCTTGCAAAATATTACCATTATTCAATGACACCCTTATCTCCACCTCTTTCCCTTTCTGCTTCCTTTTACCATCTTCATAAAATCCATTGTGAGAAAATTTGTTAGAAAATTCATTGTGAGAAAATCAAGGAAAGGGCCAAACAAGAAAGAACACAAAGGTTCCACATGCACTCAGCATCATCTAGGTAGACCAACACATAGTTGCCAACTGGAACTCTGCAGACACTTTGGACAAAGTGGGCCCGAATATCAGAGGTTGGAGATCAGCCAAAAATCAAAAGTCAGAAGAAAAGCGATACACTTCCACTTTTCCAATCAGACGTGATAGACCGATAAGAGACTTGGCTAGGCCCCACATGAATAAATCATGACCTGGGTGGACCAATCAGCAGTTGCCAGAAGAGTATCAACACACACGAGGGAGAAGTGGACTTGACATTCCAAGAATACTCATGCACTAAATAAAGACCAATTTTCTTCAATTTGATGATCTGAATTAACACGCAATTGTGCGACTAGATGATCTTGCAAAAAGACGCTAACCTTGCAGCTCCGCATGAAGGTGTGTTGACAAGACCCAATTAATGTCACACCGAACCAGAACCCATGTCCGTCAAACTAGACATCCATCACACCAAAAAAGGACTCTATCGACATAGCACATAAATGCTAATAAGAAAGGAAAGTGATCTTGTTGAACTACCTGATTACACTGAAATGCATGGTGCAGTCACCGATTAGGAGGGACCTCAAAGAGATCAATCTGGACCGGTCAGAAAGAGTAAACACAAAAAAAACACAAGGATATATGGAGGCAATGTAGAACAAAATTAATTATATCATAAAAACTGATTACAATTAACCGGTAACATCCGAGTTACAGAAACCGACTCACTAGCCTACTAAAACATGCTCAATTACAGAACAGGTCACAACCAGGACCTCAAATCTTAAGATCTAGCTTCTATGTTCTGTCTACCACCTTTGATCCCATTGTAATGCTTAATTACAATTATTTATATGATCCAAGGGATCCGTTAGATCACTAATGCAAATAAGTCCAGGCAACCGGTAACAGAAAATTGTCTTAGAAACCGGTAGCGATAACTTGCCAGAAAATGATCCAAATACTCTGCGGTTTGGGAATAAGGTAGATGATAAAGTCCTTAAGAAAAATCTAACTCCTCAATATCCGGTGAGCCAATGCTAGAAAATGCAGAATGAAATGTTGAAACTGCAAAATAGAAAGGAAATATTTTTAGTTGATGCAAGATTGCCAAGAACCGGGGATGCTCCTACATCAGACATCTGGGGTTGTTGAAAAAGTGAGTCTCTCAATTTGCTGGGGCTAGAGGAAAACCAAGGAATTCTACCTCTACCTGAGAAATCCAAGATGAGTCTTCAACTGGTCTTTCCTTCCACTTTATTAGATACTCCTTATACTGACTGCTCTAGGTACTACGCCCAATCCTACTGTCCAAAATGTCTTCAATTTGATCCAGTTCCTTTTGGGGCAATTGTTTCTCTAGGTTTGCAATACTGTCCTCATTGAATTTTGGTTCATGATACTGATGTAGATCTGCAATGTTGAATATAGGTGAAATACTCAGACTATTTGGTAACTCCACTTCATATGCATTTCCAGAATTGAACTTTCTCAAAATCTTGCAAGGTCCAAACTTTCTCATCTGCAACTTGTTATAAGTTCCAACCAGGAATATTTATTTTCTCAGATACACCATCACTTAATCACCAACTTTAAATTCCTTATGTCTTCTCTTCTCATTTTATTTCTCATTATACTTGTTGTTCATGTCCTCCAAATGTTGCTTAACTTGAATATGTAAGTCCTTTATGTGATCTGCAAATTCTTCTGCTTCTAAACTTCTCTGGTCTTCACTATTGATATCTCTTAATTTTGATATACCTCCCTTTATGTGATTTGCAAATTCTTCTGCTTCTGAACTTCTCCGGTCTTCACTGTTGATATCTCTTAATTCTGATATACCTCTATGGTATGCTCTGGTAACAATCTCAAAAGGTGTCCTTTTGGTACTCATGTTTATTGAATTATTGTAGGAAAACTCTACTTGTGCAAGAATCAAATCCAAACTTCCAGTTTTGTCTCCAACTAAGCATCTTAACAAATTTCCCAAGCTTCAGTTAACTACTTATTGATGGTATGATGAAATAATAAGTATTCGGTAGAATATTGAGATGTGGGGGGGTGAATCAGTATACTGAAAAACTGATACAAAGTTCCCAAACTCAAATTCAATCACAGAAAGTAAACATATCTCAGTCAAGATCAATATTCATAAGAATACTTGACATCAACCTGTTTGACTATTATGATAACTTAACAGTAAACAAATTTAATCTTGTAAACATCAACAATGCTTAATCATAACTCAACATATTCATCTCTCAATGCTTCTAGTTATCATGCCTTATCAGAAGTTAATCAAATCAACAAATAAGATCATAACCATAAAAACATTCACCACTTGACACAAATGTTTATACATGGAAAACCCAAATAGGTAAAAACCACGGTGAGATGAGACTCACAAGGATAGCTATCTGAACTCTTCTGAAGTTCGCCCTGTTAGGAGCCAAGCCTGTTAAAGCTTTACAATAAGTCTTATTAAGAACTAATTCTGGTTAGGAATCACCCAATGAAAGGATTTACAAATATGCCTTGATGAAAAGCACAATACCCTGTTAGGAGTAACCTCACTGGAGTATTTAAGAATCCATGCTAATGGACCACCTTGTTAGAGGATTTAATGAGTAACCAAGCTTGTTAGAGCTTACCCGGTTAAGTGATTTCACTTATGTTGCAATTGTTAGAAAACAACAGGTTATCTTGATCTGTCTGAATAGAACTACATTTGCTTGATTAGATCCTTTTAAGCTTCAATCTGCCTTCACTCAAAGTGCAAATCCATTCACTGATTAGGCAACTACGCACTCAATAGGTTTTTTCCAATCTTGCCAACAACCTTTACAAACATTCATCGACCTTAAATACAAATCAATTAGGTTGATAACACAACAAAAACCTAATTCTCATCATCAATATTACAAACAAGTAGGTACAATCTTGACTGTTAGAAATCATGCCAATCTCTTCACATTCTTCAAGAAATTCCAACCGCTCCATGATCACCGCTTCATCGGACTGTTGGCAAATGCACACTCCAATGAGAAATTGTAGGTGATTGAAGGTTTTATCATTGATGGCAACCTTGCAATCATATGATACCGACACTGGCAATGACAAACTCTACACCGACACTCAGAACACCAGCAGTGAAAGGAAGGATACCGGCACCCTGGCCGACATGAATTTTGTTTGTAATATATTTTGTAATTAATTGTAAAATCATTGTAAGCCGACATGGTGAGTTGTAATATGACTCATATATGTATGAGATCATTTTGTAATAGGAAATATGTGTGATAGGATGCGAGATAAGCAGACCTAATATGCGAACTATAGGTTAAGGGTTTATGTACGTAGCAGAGCTTAAACCGGTACTGGATCTGGCATAGCAGATGCCAATCTCAAGCAGTACAAGACATTGGATTAATATAATCCATTTTTGTAAGTTAGTGCGACTTCTTTTGTAATTGAGCAGTGATCTCTAGGCACTTGGCCTTCCTGCATGTGCAGGCCCCTATTGTAAGAGTAATATTCCCTTATTGGCCAGTAAGCGAATATTGTGGGTCACAAATCCCACTGAGGTTTTTCCACACCAGTTTTCCTCGTTAAAATACTGTGTTATGGTGTTCTTCTCATGTGGTTGTTGTTATTCTTGTTTACTGCATTATTTCTGGTTTACCGGTACATAGTTTTAATATGCTTTTCATGTTTTAAGTCAAGTAAATTTATTAACCGGTCAGATACTGATTCAGCCCCCCCCCTCTCTGTATCTTTGGGAATCCTAATCCAAACAATTGGTATCAGAGCTTGGTCCTCTATTTTCAAAAGCCTAACAGCTTGAGGAAGATCTTGTCACCGGTAGAGATGGAAAACTTGAGAGAACAATTGAAAATAGCTCTTTCAGACTATGATGCAGAAAAGGTGAAGAATATCAAACTTGAAGATGATCTAAAGGCTGCTCGGGATATCATTCAAGCGCTTCAAGAAAATCTTGCCATTGCAAGAAATAAAAGAAGAGAACTTTGTGAAAAGATGTAGAATGAGAATGATGAAAAGGAAACTCTTAATGATCTGGTAAACAAGCCAAGACAAGAGACCAGTACAACATAGAATGAGATGCAGGATATGACTATGAGATTTTGTAAAGAAATTGAAGATAGAAAGAAGAATGAAGAAGACTTGGTCAGAAGACTAAATGATGATGGAAATGAAAATACAAGACTTAGTCATGAAAATGATATGTTGAAGATAGATCTGATGCACACACAAAATCACATAACTAAACTCATAAGACAGAAAGGAATCTTGGAAAGTGAACTAACTGTTGCAAATTACCACAAGGAAAAATTCAAGAAAAGTTCAGAAGAACTTGGTGACATGCTGAAGAATCAGAAACCTAATGGTGATACAAATGGCCTTGGCTTTGAAGTTGGTGAAAGCTCCAGTACTGCAAACAATCATGATCATAGCAAACCGGTAAGACAACCTACTGCTTACAAGTTTAATGGAAAATTCTTTAACTGTAACAAGTATGGTCATAGAGAAAATCAGTGTAGATCTAGAAATTAGCAGAATAATAATACACCCACCGGGCAATGTTCTAAATGCAACAAAGTTGGTCATAATTCAGAAAACTGCAAAATGAATGTGAGATGTTATGTTTGTGGAAGATTTGGGCACTTATCTAATCAATGCAGAACACATACTAGCATAGGATATGGGA
The DNA here is from genome assembly GCF_030272615.1 of Cryptomeria japonica. NCBI lineage: Eukaryota > Viridiplantae > Streptophyta > Pinopsida > Cupressales > Cupressaceae > Cryptomeria > Cryptomeria japonica. Next base: position 6,699,616 of record NC_081414.1, on the reverse strand, counting down.
AAGCTATTCAAAAGAACAATGTGACTTGTTATGCCTGCAACAAGATTGGACATATTGCTAAAATTTGCAGAAGTAAGGCATCACCGACAAATAACAAAGGTCCTAGTTTGAAAGGTAAAGAAAAAGTTGAAGAGGTTAAACAAGAATTCTCAAAACAATGGATCAGAAAGTCAGATCAGAATTTTGATGTGATTACTCCTCCACCGGCAGAACAGAGTAACACTCCACCAACAGGAGTCTCTTCATCTAACTGAAGAAAATTCTTATGGGGGTTTAGCAACAAAATAAAAAACATGCTATTATTCCCTTGGTTGATGATGAGAAGTTGAAATTACTTCTATACCGGTAGATGACTTAAGTTGTGACTTAACCGACAAGCATTAAATGTGGTAGTTGGCAAAAATAACATTATAAAGCAAGTGTTTTGGCTCTTTTTTCATTCACCGAGCATTCAAATCTTCGAGAGTGCAAAAATTCCTGAGTGAAGGTACTCCAAGCAAAGAAGTGAAGAAATCCATCCAAGCATTCATCCTTAAGGCAGATTGAGGTATTTATAGCTATGGCATCTTCATCCACTCCTGAATTTATTGCAAACCCTACTGTTGTTGAAGTTGTTAAGCGACCTAGACCCGTTTTTCAGCTAGTTCCCGAAATTGCTAAGAAAGATGATAGCATAGGTGCATTCTCTCAAATCCCTAAAGGAGTAGTATATGCTGAAGACCCTAGAATGTATATACATTATCATATTGATGAACTAGGTGATGATGAAATTAAAAATATGTATGAGACTGTAATTTGTGATGAATCTGGAAATGTCAAACCTAAACATAAGATAGTAGAAACCCTAGGTTTCACTGAAATACTTAGTATCCCAGATTTCCCCATGGATATCATAAGGATTGTGTTAAGTAGAGTACATGGTGAATTCTTCTGGTTAGACTCTATTCATAAAATCACAAAAGAAGTAGTAAAAGCTGTAACAGGGTTACCCTTCATCGGCAATAGACTTGACAAAACTAAGAAGGTCTCAAATGACTTAGTGACAAACCTAACTGGTGCAACATTTGATAAGAGATCTCTAAGGATAAACGATGTGCAGGATACAAATATCAGATTTATCAGTATGATCTTAGGTTACAAGGCTACACATGCAAATAGGTTAAACTCAGTTTCTAGCCTATGTATTAAGAGTGCCTATGATATGGTAAATGATAATGCAAGAATAGACATATGTGAATGGTTCAAAGATGAGTTGATAGACAATTTGCGTAACATCAAAAGAGACAAGAAAGGGATATTCATATTTGGAAACTTGTTTGTGTGATGTTATACATAACCAAACAAGTACCCGGTATTGGTGCTAGAGATTTTGGATTTGATATACCGGTAGGAAAGCAACTATCAGAACTATTAAACAATATGGGAGAGAACAGGGAGAAAAACATAAATGAGCATTTTCAAGCATTTAAGGCTTGAATGAAGAACAGAGTAAGACTATCACAAGCTATTGTGGATAAATATCAAAAGGAAATCTGTTTTATGATCAAGAAAGATGAAATCTGGATGGAGGCAATTATCCCTAGAACCATCTGGGTAACTGAAATGGGCTATGAGACAGATGATAACATCATAGAAACTTATGCAAAATCCCTCCTTGAAGCTCCTAATGAACCGGAAGAGAAAGTATTTGGTAGTGCAAAAACAATTGAGAGCACTATACAATCAAGGAAAAGAGTTAAGAAGGTAGAAGCAACCGTTAGAAAAGGAACCCGATAGACAAAGGAAATCAAGGAAGATGTGCTAAAACAAACTGGTATAACTGAAAGTGAGTTGGAAGCACTTCAACTAGAAACTCACCTTTCACCGATTAGATCTTCTTCAAAAAGTGACATACCTGTTGTATTCAAGAGAGTTGAGAGGAAAAGAAAACCTTCACCGACACCTTCTCCTACACCAAAAAGGACAAGACAGAAGCAACAGGCAGTAAGGCCTCCGACAAAGAAGAAGGTGAAACAAACTATTGCCCCCATTGACAAACTTCTTAGTGAAATTACAGAGGATGGTAAGCTGAAGAACATCAATAAAATGTACAATACACTATCAGCTAATGATAAGGAAAGTATAAAGAACAGTGTAATTCTACACCTAGATATATACAAGAAATTTTTGATGCAAATTGTTGTTGAAATTCCAAATGACTTGTATAGGAGATTAGAAGATAGAATATTATCTATTGTTGAACTAGATAAAAAGATTAAAATTGAAAAATTGTTGGCAGTACATCCAGTTAACTCACCTGATGAAATAGACAAATTGATTAGTGAGGCTAACTGGATAGTATTCTCTACTGCTCACCGACATGTAGCATTAATGGCTGGCAGAGTAGCTTAAGTATCTAAGGAAACAACTGATGGATGGGATATTTTCTTTGTGGAGAAAGAAAAAGAGAAAGAATTACTTAGACCTAAAACTATCAGAGTATATCAAAAGGACAAAGACAAGGGTAAAGGTAAGGTAGGTGGACCACCAAGTTTTAAAATAACTAACAATATGCCCCCACCTCCTTCAGATACTCCACCGGTAGACACTACTGCAAATCAACTGGCCACTAAGAGTATGGAGACTCCAATAGAAGATACAAACCCCGAATCAAAAATTTTGTATACTGTAAATGTCGATACTCAAGAATTTAATGTCGTGGTTGACAGAGAGACCACTGAGGGTAAGGAGAAAGATGTGATCACTGAGTCACCGACTGCAGAGGTTGAGTTAAACACAGAAAAACCTTCACAGACAGAGCAACTGGTAGAGGATACCACTGAGAAACGGGTAGATATAACATACAAACCATCTGAAGAACCGGCTAAGCAAAGTTTAGAGGCACAAACTGAGAAACTAGCAACTGAAAGCTTAGAGAAACCATCTGAGACACATTTGGAGAAACCCAAACCAGTATAGGTTGAAGCACAGGTATAGATAGAGACAGTGCCACCCGACCAAACTGAAAAGCCTAAAACTTTGTTTGTGGAAATGCAAACTCAGACAGACCTACCAGAGGTCGAACAAAGCAAGAAAATAACTACAACCGGTAGCATGGCTATTGTAAAAACTATTGGACAAACATCTGGTATAGCTATGACAGAATTCAGACCTACTAATGTAACTGAGGTCTTATTAGATTCAATAAAGAAGATCACAAAATGCAATGCACAAGCCTATAAGACTATTGATGATACTATACCAATTCTTAAATTGATAGCACCAAAGTGCAGTGTTGAGAATAAAGATTCTTTAGGACAACTAGACACATTGTCTAAATTTATCATCGACAACCTAATAAATGTTGATCAAATAAATGAGGATACATTTAAGGAGAAAATGATAAAGGAAAAAGAGAAATTCTTTGAGGATATTGTAAATAAGAACAAGGAGAAAATGGATACTCTATTACCAGAACTTGGAGAAATAATTCTTGACTTCAAGAAACTGTACAGGGATACTTGCAAAACAAAGGTCTTAACAGAGGATCTTGACAAGGAGATCAACAAATCTCAAGATAAGTTAAATAATATTGTTGACAAGTTGATTGGAACATCAGATTCATTTTTGGAATTAGAAAAGAAAATTGCAGAGCTAGAAGAGAAAATCAAGAAATTGGAGAAAGACAAACATGGAATAAAGGATAAGGCAAAAGACTTAAAATGCAGACTTAGTCCAAGACTAGAGTATCTTATTTCCTTGAGAAAAGAAATATCTGAGCCTCTGGTTCCCGAACTGAAGAAACTAGAAGAGTAAATGCACATACTCACTGGTACAGTACAAAGAACACGAGGCAATAAAAGACTACAAAACATTCAGCAATGGCATAAATTTAGTTTTGACAGATATCATTCAAATTGTAACCCACCGGTTACAAGAATCTAGGCAGGACTCCACTGACAACGAATGACAACCTTTGTCATTGATGTCAAAGGGGGAGTAGCGGGATGAGAAAAATGGTCAGAAGGAAGGGACTTCATCTACTCAGGGGTAGCATATAGTTTTGGCAAGACAATTTTGGCAGACTATTTTTGGATATCATTTTAAACACTTTTGATTTTTCTCATGAGTGTTGCCATCAATGCCAAAGGGGGAGATTGTTGGCAAATGCACACTCCAATGAGAAATTGTAGGTGGTTGAAGGTTTTGTCATTGATGGCAACCTTGCAATCATGTGATACCAACAAGACAGGATACCGACATTGGCAACGACAAACTCTACAACGACACTTAGAACACTGACAGTGAAAGGAAGGATACTGACACCCTGGCCGACAAGAATTTTATTTGTAATATATTTTGTAATTAATTGTAAAATCATTGTAAGATGACATGGCAAGTTGTAATATGACTCATATATGTATGAGATCATTTTGTAATAGGAAATATGTGTGATAGGATGCGAGATAAGCATACCTAATATGTGAACTATAGGATAAGGGTTTATGTATGTAGTAGAACTTAAACCGGTACTGGATCTAGCATAGTAGATACTAATCTGAAGCAGTACAAGACATTGGATTAATATAATCCATTTTTGTAAGTCAGTGTGACTTCTTTTCTAATTGAGCAGTGAGCTCTAGGCACTTGGCCTTCCTGCATGTGCATGCCCCTATTGTAAGAGTAATATTCCCTTATTGGCCAGTAAGCTAATATTGTGGGTCACAAATCCCACTGAGGTTTTTCCCACACTGGGTTTCCTCGTTAAAATACTGTGTTATGGTGTGCTTCTCATGTGGTTGTTGTTATTCTTGTTTATTGCATTCTTTCTGGTTTACCCATACACAGTTTTAATATGCTTTTCATGTTTTAAGTCAAGTAAATTTATTAATTGGTCAAATACTGATTCATCCCCCCTCTCAGTATCTTTAGGAATTCTAATCCTAACATGGACTTTGTAACTCATCGCGTGCTGTGCATTACATGCAATCCACTTTGCTCCTTCCCTAGACAATAAACAAACGCGCTAAAACAATTTGAACGTATCCTCATACAATGATCACACATGTCTCCATCATTACCGCTCATCAGATAATAAACCAACAAACTTGATCGGTTAGGTTTTAACATCTGATAGGGTTTACTAGTTACATTGCAGAGAAAGGTTTAACCCTTTGCACCGGTTTACCGGTTCAACTTACAAAACTTTACATACCGGTTACTGTTAAGATATAGCCCTCGTGAATCTAACTGATGGTAAATCGGTTATTATCTGGAGAGTGATATATTAACAGAGCATACAGTTTGGAAATTAAACATAAATAAACTAATTGTTATGAACGGTTGCCTCCGTAGGGACATGTCCACACGTGGCAACTGCCACGTATGGACATGTCCCTACGTAGGCAACCTTTCCTCTTGTATTTAAACCGGATTCAATGATGGAGACGATCAATAACTCATGACAATCAGTCTTCCAAAATCGCTGTCATTATTCTTCGATCCATATTTCACAACATGGTATCAGAGCCAACATATTAAGAGAATAAATTAGACAGCCATATTACTCATAAGCATTTATCGGAAGTAAATAACAAATCAACGCAGAGACTATATACGTAGAGGATATATCCGACTAAGAAAATATTCAAAATGTCAAGTAATATGAGAGTGGAAGATAGACTCGAAGGAGCCTCCAACTTCGTTTCTTGGAAGATACGAATCATTGCCATTCTTGAAGAACTAGAATTAGAGTCTTACATAGAAGAAAATCTAGACATGCCAAATGATGAACCAGAGTATTAATGACTCAGTCAAAGATCATATTCTTCCATCTATAGCCACACTGCCTAAAGCATATGAAGTATTTAAAACCATTAAAAATACATATGAAGTTAACAATGCAAGCAGAATGTTAACCTTGAAACAACAACTTTTAAACATAAAGATGAATAAAGATGATACAATATCTACATACTTTTCAAGGATATCTGAAGTAAAAGACCAATTACAAACTATTGGAAATGAGGTAGATGATCAAGAAATCTCTCTCATAGCCCTAAGAGGATTACCAATTTCATGGGAATCCTACATTCAATGTATTAGCAGAACACCCCCCTTACCCAAATTTGAACAACTTAAGAATGAGTGCATTCAAGAGGAATCTCGACTAATCTCAAGAGGATTAGGGACAAATAAAGAAGGAGAAATCCAAGCACTTAATACAAATACCTTCAACAAAAATAAAAAGTTCTCCAAACAAAAGAGAGGAAATAAAAACCATCAGAAAAGAGATATGTCTAAAATTCAGTGTTGCAAATGCAACAAATATGGGCACACTCACAGGAATTGTCCAGAAAGGAAGAAAACACAAGCTACTCTAGCCGAAGTCAAAGGAGAAAACTCACTTTTCTTCTTAGCCCTATCAAGCGAAATAAATACAAATAAAAACACTTGGATCGTAGACAATGGAGCATCAAGGCATATAACTGGATTCAGAAATCAGTTTGAAACACTTAGCGGGCACTCAAGTGAAGAGGTTACTATTGGAGATAACTCCACATATCCTGTGAAAGGAATTGGGACCTGTACTATCAAACTAAGAAATGGAGTATCTCTACAATTAAAGGATGTTCTGTTTGTACCTGGAATAAAAAGAAATCTAGTCTCAATCTCAGGCCTAGCTGATCAAGGATATCGGGTTACCTTCAATGAAGATAAAGTTCTACTCTAGCCTAAAAATACAAATATAAAAAATGCCATAATAGTAGGTTCAAGAGATGGTAGCCTATACAAACTATGCAGTGATCAAAAGGAAGCACTAAATCTTGAAGTTTCAAATAATAATGAATTATGACACAAAAGATTAGGACACCTAAGATATAGTGCTTTATCCAACATAAAGAAGATTACTTCAAGACTGCCCCAACTAAAATCTGAACACACAGGCATTTGTAAAGGATGTGCCTTGGGAAAGAATGTGAAAGTTTCTTTTCCCTCAAGTGAGCACAAATCAAAAGTTATTTTAGAACTAATTCACTCAAACCTATGCGGTCCCATGTCAACACCATCCCTAACTGGATCCTTATACTACATAATCTTTGTTGATGACTACTCTCAAAAAACCAGTAGTAGAAAACCAGTCAGGGAAGAAAATTAAGGTGTTAAGATCCGACAGCGGGGGAGAATATACATCTGACAATGTCAAAGACTTTTGTAATTCTGTTGGGATTAAGAGCGAGTATACTGTACCATATAATCCACAACAAAATGGAGTAGCAGAAAGAAAGAACATAACCATAATTGAAGCAGCAAAAGCCATGATGCATGACCAAAACCTACACACTTCATTTTGGGTAGAAGCTTCAAATACAACAGTCTACATTGAAAATAGATGTCCGCACTCAATTCTAGAAAACATAACTCTTGAAGAAGCTTTTACAGGGAACAAACCAGACTTAAGTCATTTAAGGATATTTGGCTGTCCCGTATATATACATGTTCCTAAAGAAAAGAGGACAAAACTAGAACCATCCGGAAAAAGAGGTATCTTCATTGGCTATAGTGAAAATACTAAAGGATATCGCATTTACATTCCAGGGAAAAAAAATGTTGAGATAAGTAGAGATGTAAAGTTTGAAAAAAACACTACACTCAAAGAACTTGAGGATGATAACATTACTAAAGAAGAAGAAGATCACATAACTGAGATTGAGAGGGAGAATATCATAGAAAATTCCAAACCTTCAGACACTGAGAGGGAGGACATCATAAGAGCTTCTGAACCTCTTGTTGATGAAAATATTGAAACACTCAATAACAAGAAAAGACCTCTATGGGCAAGGAAAATGATTGAAGAGAATAATGTAGAACCAAATGAAATTTCCAAAGAAAATAAGAGAAAAAGAACTATAAAATGTTATGCTGCACTTCTAATCGAACTCACAAATTCTGAACCAACAAATGTTAGAGAAGCCTTATCAAAACATGCTTGGAAAGATGCTATGGTTGAAGAATATCAATCTATACTAAAGAATGATGTTTGGGATATAGTGCCTAGACTAAAAGACAAATCAGTTGTCTCATCCAAGTGGTTATTCAAGATCAAATATGCATCTGATGGCAGCATTGAAAAACATAAAGCTCGCTTTGTGGCCAGGGGATTCTCTCAAAAAGCAGGAATTGATTATGAAGAGACATTTGCCCTAGTTGCCCGGTATACGTCAGTAAGAACAATCATTGCAATTGTAGCATCCAAAGGATGGAAAATTCACCAAATGGACATAAAGACTGCCTTCCTAAATGGTTCAATTGAAGAAGAAGTATATATAGAACAACTAGAAGGATTCACCATACGTGATAAAAATTGCTATGTTTGTAAACTAAAGAAAGCTCTCTATGGGTTAAAACAAGCACCTAGGGCCTGGTATGCAAGGATAGACAACTATCTCTCCAAACTAGGGTACTCCAAGAACCTAGCAGATCCCAACATCTACTTCAAGGCTTCAAATGGAAATATGATTATATTGGTCCTTTAAGTGGATGATCTTTTGATAATAGGAGAGGATAATCTCATTGAGAAATGTAAGCAAGATTTGGCAGTAGAATTCGATATGAAGGATCTAGGGCTTCTACATTATTTTCTGGGATTAGAAGTATGGCAGAAGAAAATTTACATCTTCCTAAATCAAGGAAAGTACACCACCGATATTCTAACTAGATTTGGGATGATGGAGTGTAAGCCATTAGCTACACCAATGGAAACTAATTTGCACAAGCTGAAAATTGAGGCAGAAGATTCAAAACCTACAGATCCCACACTCTACAGACAAATCGTCGGTTCACTCATGTATTTGGTAAATACTTATCCTGATATCTGCTATGCTACAAATGTATTAAGCCACTTCATGTGTGAACCTAAGAAGATACATCTAATGGCTGCTAAACACATTCTAAGATATTTACGAGGCATAATCGAACTTGGCTTAAAGTATGAAAATGTTGAGATTCAACTTGAAGGATATTCTGATTCTGATTGGGCCGGAAGTACTACTGACCGGAAAAGTACTACAGGGTGTTGCTTCAGTCTTGGTTCTGGTATGATATCTTGGTTCAGCAGAAAACAATCAGCAGTTGCACAAAGCTCCACCAAAGCAGAATATATGGCAGCCTCCATGGGAGCTCGTGAAGTGGCATGGCTAAGAAAGTTATTATTTGGATTATTTGGAAAAACTTTGAATTCAACAATAATTCACTGTGATAATCAGAGCTGTATCAAGCACTCAATAAATCCAGTTTTTCACAATCAATCCAAACATATTGAGATCCCTTATCACTACATAAGAGATATGGTAGATCAAAATGTCATAAAACTACTGTACATCAGCACTGAAGAACAAAATGCTGATATCTTCACCAAGCCACTTGCAAGATTGAAGATAGAATACTTCAGAAGTAAACTTGGTATGACTAGATTATAATTGAGATTATTAGGATGAAATTCCTACCATGTGTAATTTGTTCATGAATAAATAAATAAAATGTATATTGCAATATTCTAACTATGTTCAAGAAGATGACGATCTTCTTATGTTTAAGGTTACTATTTCAAGGTGACGATCTTGACAATAGTTGACCAAGTGTCAAGATTGACTACATTAAGTTGTTGTCCTGCACTGTGCCGGATATCTTGATCCTAAAGTATGTGATCATCTCATGATTGACTTCTTAAGTGATTGTTCTGGACTGAGCCAGATATCATGATATTGAGTTTATTGTCATGACAAGACTATATTAAATGTTGTCCCGAATTGTGTCGGAAGTCATGACAGAATATGCTCCCAAGAAAATTACTTAGATCCACTCCTGCTAAGAGGGAGTGTTAAGATATAGCCCTCATGAATCTAACTGATGGTAAATCAATTATTATCTGGAGAGTGATATATTAACAGAGCATACAATTTGGAAATTAAACATAAACAAACTAATTGTTATGAACGGTTGCCTCCGTAGGGACATGTCCATATGTGGCGATTGCCACATATGGACATGTCCCTACGTAGGCAACCTTTCCTCTTGTATTTAAACCAGATTCAATGATGGAGACGATCAATAACTCACGACAATCAGTCTTCCAGAATCACTGTCATTATTCTTCGATCCATATTTCACAACAGTTACAACATCTTCCACAAATCTCATCTTACTAGTTACTAGCCAATATCAAAAACAACAATATCAACAATAATATGAATACCATTGCCGGTTCAATTGACATCAATGACTACATATCATTAATGCAATCTATATGCAAAAATGCCAACAAACTCAAAATGCCAACACTTATGTCTGCCAATCAGTCTGTGGGTGAAAAGTAGAACTAAACTTCAAATTTGTCTTCATCTTCTTCCAAAGTGTTCTCCAAAAATAACCAACAAACTTAGCATCTCTATCTGAAACTATGCTCTTAGGTAATCCATGCAATCTCGCCACTTCCTTAAAAAATAGGTCAGCTATATGAACTGCATCTGATATTTTCTTACAAGGTATGAAATGAGCCATCTTCAATAATCTATCCAACACCGCAAATACATAATCATTCCCTCTATGTGTTTTAGGCAATCCTAGTATGAAATCCATGTTGATATCCTCCTAAGGTCTCTCCAGTACTGTCAAAGGTTTATAAAATCCCACATTCTGACTACGACCCTTTGCAACTTGACAAACTCTATAACTTTGCACATATTTCCTAACATCCTTATGAATTTGGGGCCAAAAGTAATGTTCACTCACCATGCTATTATTTTATCAACACCAAAGTGTCTGGCTAATCCTCCACTATGTTTCTCCTTTATCAGATTCTCCCTCATAGAACTCTTAGGTATGCACAACTAAACTCCTCTAAATAACATCCTATCCTGAATGAAGTAATCCAACCACTTGCTTCTATCTACCATAACCGGTTCTCTACATGCTCTCCAAGGCTCTGCAAAATCCGGGTCATCATCATACAAGGTCTTCAACTCCTCAAATCCTAATACTGTCACTCTCATCTCTGTTAGAAAATTCCTTCTTCTACTCAATGCATCAACAACTTTGTTAGATTTCCCACTTGTATGCTTCAACACAAAGGTGCAATTCTGCAAAAATTCTACCCGTCTCATATGTCTCTGATCCAACTTACTCTAACTATTCAAATACTGCAAAGCTTGATGATCTGTATACAACACAAACTCCTTAGGAAATAATTAATGTATCCACTTCTTCAAGGCTTGAACTATGGCGTAAAATTCTTGATCATACACTAAATATCTCCTATGGGCATTATTCAATTTCTCACTGAAATAAGCTATTGTTCTCCCTTCCTAACACACTACTGCTCCAATTGTTGTTCCACTTGCATTACAATCTACTTGAAATACTTTGTTGAAATCGGGTAAAGCTAACATAGGCTGCTCAGTCACTTTCTGCTTCAGCAATTCAAAACTTATGTTTTCTCTGGTGGTCCACTTGCATCACAATCTACTTGAAATACTTTGTTGAAATCGGGTAAAGCTAACACAGGCTGCTTAGTCACTTTATGCTTCAGCAATTCAAAACTTTTGTTTGCTTTGGTGGTCCACTTTAATTCCTTCCTATCTCCCCTCATTGTCTCAGTCATAGGGTTACAAACATAACTAAAATTTATGATAAACTTCTGGTAGAAACTAGCCAATCCATGAAATGATCTTACCTCTCCAATGCTTTCTGGTGTAGGCCATTCAACAACTGATTTTACTTTCTTAGGGTCCATCTTCAAACCATCCTCAGATATCACAAATCCCAAATAGACTAACTCTTCCTTCATGAAAGTACACTTCTTAAGGTTTATCAACAACTTTTCTTCTCTTAACCTCTGCAAAAATTGTCTTAAATGCAACAATTGCTCCTTTTTTGTCTTATGGAAAATCAAAATGTCATCCAAATATACAATGACAACTTATCCAAGAATTTCTTCAATACCTCATTTATCAACCTCATGAAAGTACTCAATGCATTAGTCAATCCAAAAGGCATCACCAACCACTCATACAGTCCTTCATTTGTCTTGAATGTTGTATTCCACTCATCTCCTTCTCTGATCCTGAACTGATGATATCCACTCTTCAAGTCTATCTTTGTGTAGTATTTGGCTCCACTCAAACAAACCATTATGTCATCCATCCTAGGCAAAGGAAATCAATATTTCACTATGATCTTGTTTTTTGCTCTGGAATCAGTTAACATCCTCTATTCTACATTTTTCTTAAGTGTTAATATTGTTGGTACTGCACAAGGACTCGAACTTTCTTTGATCAAACCTTTCTTCAACAATTCTTGCAGTTGTCTATTCAACTCTTCATTCTTTGTCGGTGTCATCTGGTGTGCAACTTTGTTAGGAAAATGAGCTCTGCGAACCAAGTCCATGCAATGACCGATACTTCTCATAGGTGGTAATCCATCAGGCACATTATCTGAAATGATGTCTTCATACTCTACGGGAACTGCTTTATCTGTTCTGGTTGATCTTCTTCATCCTCTGAATTCTTCATCTTCTTAGGAACTAAGGTAAATTACACATTCTCATGTCTCATCCCATCCAGGAATTTCCTTCCATCCACCAAACAAATTCTAGTATTCATGTATACTTCACTCTTCAAAGGTTCCTCCAAGGGCAACAAGGTTTGCTTCATCCCATTGGCCACAATAATGTATATATTCTTTCTCCCATCATTTATTGCTTGTCTATCAAATTGCCAAGGTCTACCCAGCAAAATGTGACAAATATCCATAGGCATAATATCACACAAGACTTCATCATGATAATTCCCAATTTTCATTTTCACCAACTACTTCACTTACCAACAACTTATGTTCATTCTGAATCCATTCTATATGATAAGGCTTAGGGTGTTTCAATCTTTCCAAATTCAACTTATTCACCATCTCTTCTGAAACAAGGTTATCTAAACTACCACTATCAATAATAACTTTACAACACTTACCAGATACCTTACATATGGTCTTGAACAAATTTTTCCTCTGCAAGAGCTCTTCATCTCCTCCGCTATGACACAAAGCTCTCCTCATCATCAATAGTTCTCCATCTTCTGGTTTGTTAGCTGATCTAGTGGGGCTTTCTTCCACCACTATTGTTCTCCTGGTATTCTCTGCCTTCTTACACTCGAAATCACGATGTCCTTCTCCTCCACACTTATATAAAGTTCCTCTAAACACTCTCTTATCCTGTCTTCTATCATCTTTTCCAAAGAATTTACTCTGGTACCCATCCGATTCTCTCCTCTGGTAGAAATTTCTACCATCCTTCCGGTATGAATTACCTTCTTTTCTTACTTCCTTGTCCTTGTTTTGATCCGTACATGTTCCTCTTCCTCTGGTATATCCTCTTCCTCCTTGAAATCTTCCTACAAAAAACCTTCCACCTCTACCTCTCTGTCTCTACTCATGTCTTTTGTTCAGCTTCTCTTCTGCTTTCAGGGCATACTGATAAGCGTCTTCAACACTGCAATTTGATCAAACTGAGTTCATCTTGTATAGACATCCGCAATCCATTCAAATATTTTGCAACTTGTTCAACCTCATCATCAACATGTTCAGATTTGATATTCAATTTGTAAAATGCTTCATTGTACTCCTGCACACTAGATTCATTTTGCTTCAAATTCTGCAACTTCTAAAATAGATTCACTTGATAATCAGCTGGCATAAATTTTGATTTCAACTTAGCAACCATCCAATCCCATGTCTTGATCTTCTCTTTACCTCTTCTATGTCTATCAACTTGCAAATGCTCCCACAAAAGAGATTCATGTCCTTTCAACCAGGTATAGTCATACTTCACCTTCCTTTTGTCTGCAGTGTTCTCAAAATCAAAATATTCTCCATCTCCAAGATCCAATCCATCAATTCATGTGAATCCAACTTTCCATCATATTCTGGTGGGGTAAAATGAGGTTTAGTATTTTCCCTACTCAAAACACTAAAATCCCTCTCTTCATCTAGATCAATCGTCGGTGGGTTTACTTATTCTGTCAAGGCTTCTTCTCCTTCATCTTCACTCACATCTTCAATATGTTAGCCTCTTTTTTGTGCTCTCTCAATGGCTTCCAACCAATCTACAATTCCTCACAAAATTTCCATCACAACAGGGTCTGCATTCCCACATGCTCCACCATTCATATTTCCTCTTCGCATCATCTTCATGCCAGTCCTCTGGAGCTGCAGGTCAGATCCATAGTCTATCACCCTACAACAAAATTTCTTAGGACAACGCAATCTCTGGAATGAAATCTCGCTCTGATACCACTTGGTGCAGTCACTAGTTAGGAGGGACCTCAAAGAGATCAATTTGGACCGGTCAACAAAAGTAAACACATTGGAAACAAAAGGATATGATGGAAACAATGCAGAACAAAATGAATTATATCATGAAAACTGATTACAATCAACCTGTAACATTCGAGTTACAGAAACTGACTCACTGGCCTACTAAAATATGCTCAATTACAAGAACAAGTCAAAACTGGAACCTCAAATCTTAAGATCTATCTTCTATGTTTTGTCTACCACCTTCAATCCCATTCTAATGCTTAATTGCAATGATTTAAATGATCGAAGAGATCTGCTAGATCACTAATGCAAATAGGTATAGGCAACTAGTACCATAAAACTGTCTTACAAACCGATAGCGATAACTTGTCAAAAAATGATCCAAATGCTCCACGGTTTGGGAATAAAGTAGATGATCAAGTCCTCAAGAAAAATCTAACTACTCAAGATCCGATGAGCCAATGCCAAAAAATGCAAAATGAAATGTTGAAACTGCAAAACAGAAAGGAAATTTTTTTGGTTGATGCAAGATTGCCAAGAACCGGGGATGCTTCGGCACCAATGCATCATGTCACCAAAAATGATTACTGTCACACCAAAGAAGGAGGATATTGGTATAACTCCAAAGAGATGATAAGAGATAAAATGGGTCTTGCCGATAGACCCTCTTATTAGATAGCTCAGATAACCGATGAACAACTGAGAGGGGGGGTGAATCAGTTGTTAACAAATTATAGAACTTTAAGCATTAAAACCTTATTACCGGAATAACAGATATAACAGTTAAGCACAAATATAAACCAAAAAATATTTACAGACCATCCACAAAAGATAACACCAAGATTTGTACGTGGAAAACCCGGTAAAGGGAAAAACCACGGTGGGAAGCCTACCCATAGTCAGATAATACTTCTGCAATAAGTATGTGATTACAAAAAGAGGGGCCTGCACATGCAAGAAGGCCAACAGCCTAGAGCGCATTGCTCATCACAAAAGGAGCCTCACTGACTACAAAATAAATCCAGACTACAATCTGGAAAGAAGAGTGAACTGCAAGAATAGCATCTCCTATGTCTGAATACAGTTTTGGTTAAGCTCAGTACCAGAGGTCTTAAACCTCTTCCACCAACCCAATTCGATCACCTATGATCGACCAAAACCTCTGCATATAATTACAACCTTATTCACACACAGATAATCCTATATCCCAAAAACCCATGCATATGTCCATGATCTACAAAGAGATCTTTCATCATATTTATACCAACCCGGGACCTAAACAATTAGGTTGGCCACCCAAAAGATACTACAATAAATTCATAAAATAAACCTGCAATCCAATGATCAACCAAGTCGGCCTAAGACCAAATAAACATAATCCAATCAATAGATCCAACCGGAAATGCATCAGGATCATCCACCACCATGTTACATAAACCAGTCCATAACCTAGCAGAATATGATAGCATTAGGACCGGACCCAAATCCAACACCACCGATTAATAGGAACACGAACAAGATAACCAACAACATCCCGAAAGCCATCTAGAAGGCGCACCAACATGACTTATCAAGTGTATCAACATATCTTCAACAAAGATATGTCGGTAAAACCCTTACCGGTGACCAAAGGGCTTACTAGAAAAAATGATAGCTCCCGAGTCATCAAATCCTGAACCAACTGATCGTGATACACATCTGAATAGCATGAATGATAGATCCAAACCAATTCCACAAATTGAAGCATACCGTAGCATACCAGATCAATATCATAATCCATTCACTCTACCAGAACCTACCGGAAACCGGTAAACAACCAAAACAGTCGGTGTTGCCATCAATGACAAAACATAAATGCAACACATAATCAATTCCTCCAATTTTACAAAATCCTCCCCCTTTAGCATTGATGGCAACGCTAGATGTGAAAAACATTGAAGTGCCAAGAAATGCCAAACAAGTCACCCCCAAAGGAAGACAACCATCAATATCCCATAAGATGATATTACAATGAAGTTAATAAACTCCTTTTTTGAATTGTATCCCTGTTAATCTCTGATCTCACTTTGACTGATATTTTGTTAAGCTCTGTTTTTCACATATATCTCTCCCCCTTTGACATCAATGTCAAATATCTAACATAAACATCAAATAAAAATCATAAATCCACTGAACCACACAACTGACTACTCCCCTCGAGTAGTAGCACCAACACATCAATCCAGAATGAATAGTATCTCTATAAATGCATACTGGACTGATGCCAATTAGCATCATTTAGGTCTCTACCGGAGGGGCAGAAACCCCCAATCTATCTCTGAAGTACTCAAATGATTCCTTAAGCAAAGGTTTAGTGAAGATATCTACAATCTGCTCTTTAGTGCTCACATAAACTAGTCTAACTTCATTTACTTCCACCTTCTTCAAAAAGTTGTACTTGATAGATATGTGCTTTGTCTTAGAATGAAATACCGGATTTTTTGATATGTCAATAGCAACAGAGTTATCATAGTGAATAACTACCAGTTCATTAAAATCCACCCTTATATCCTTCAACATTTTCTTCATCCATAGAACTTGTGTATAGTTAGTAGCAGCAACAACATACTCAGCTTCAGCAATAGATAAAGAGGTACATGACTGCTTCTTGTTGATCCATGAAACAAGTTTCTTTCCAAGAAAGAAAGCTCCACCGGATGTGCTCTTCCGGTCATCAATATCTACAACCCAATTAGCATCTGTATATTCATATAGTGTAAAATCATCATTTTTAGGATACCACAAACCATATTAAGTTGTTCCTTGCAAATACCTGAAAATCCTTTTCACCGCACTCTCATGATTCTCTCTAGGATCACTTTGATATCTTGATACAATACAAACTACATTCATTATATCTGGTCTAGTCTAAGTCAGATATAACAAACCTCCAATCATAGACTTGTACCTTGTAGGATTTACCAATGTTGATGCATCTATCTTAGTCCATTTCTCACTTGTAACCATAGGAGTACCAACCGGTTTAGAATTTTATATACCAAATTTCTTCAATAACTCCCTAGCATACATAGTTTGACAGATGAAAATACCTTTATCAGTCTTAGTAATCTGCAAACCTCAGAAAACTTTCACCTCCCCAATCATAGACATCTCAAATTCATTGTTCATATTATTAGAGAATTCCATACATAACTTATCCTCACCTCCAAAAATGATATCATCAACAAAGACTTCAACAATCAATATGTCATCATCAGTGATCTTATAATATAAATTATTGTTAGCATTACCTTTAGTGAAACCAAGCTTCAAAAGATATTTATCCAATCTTGCATACCAGGCTCTAGGAGCTTGTTTCAATCCATATAAAGCTTTCCTTAACCTGCAAACCATGTTTTTTGTCATCTGAAAGTGAAAATCCATCAAGTTGCTCAATGTAAACTTCCTCTTCAAGATCTCCATTCAGAATTGCACACTTAACATCCATCTGATAAACCTTGTAGTTCTTATGGGCAGCATAAGCAAGAAACAATCTCATAGCACTAGTACATTCGGGTCAAAATTTTGATGGCAAATCGTCAGGATTCTGACACAATTTCGTTGCACTACTGACAAAAAAAGCCGTCGAAAACTTTGTGTCGGAAGTTCCGACATCACCTCCAACCTTTCCGACGGCTGCCATGGATGCTCATACCTCGAAAGAATACCGTTGCGATCTCGGCCTATCGTCAGAATTCCTCAACGGCCTCCAGGAGAGTTCCGACGAGGATGCTGTGCATCCGACGACACTCCTCTGTCAGAATTTTACCCTTTGGAGTCGGAATTCTGATGATAGGCTGATTTTTCAGAAATTTTTTTTTATAGAAAAAGATTGACATTGGTAGCTGTCTTCTATCTCTCTTCTCTATCCCTCTCTACTATCTCTCTTCTCTCTCCCCTCTCTAGGTCTCTTTCTCCATCCCTCTCTTCTTCTTTCCCTCTCTACTTCTCTTTCTCTACCCTCTCCAGGTCATTATCTCTTCCTCTCACCCTCTCTCTCTCTCTCACCTCTATAGGTCTCACCTTCCATTCCTCCATAATTACCCATGTTGTCAATTTGCAAGATATTTCCCAAAGTACTTGGTTGCTAGGGTTGATTTGCTTAAGTGTTGGAGTTGGAGTTAGATGAGACCTACATGATTAAGCTGTATTAAGTGATCAAGTCACCAAGATCTCAATTGTAAACATGACTAGGTTCTAGGGTTTTAGGGTAGCATAGGTCAAGATTGAGGTATGGTGGTCAAGAATTACCTTCCAATGACAAAAGACATCCAAATGATGAAGAATGAAGGCGATGAACTCATAGAAGTTTGGAGGAGATAATTTGACTAAGTTAAAATTTTGTTTAGGTCATGGTCATGATACTAGCTTGCTCATCAAGAGCAATTTGTGTGAATGAACCCTAGAAATGTGCCCATGCTAGAGAAGCAAGAATTCCAATAAAACCTAAGGCAATGCTAGTAAGGGGTCAAAATTAAAGAATTAGGGTAAAAAACAAAATTTGGCTAAGTTGAGATGTTGCTCAAGGATGACCTAAATCATGGAGTGTAAATCAATCATGAAACATGAGAATGGATAGGTCTTGACCCAAGCAACGTAAGTCCCCCTTATGATTCCAGAAGATATCACATCACAATCATTGAGTCTATCTACAATATAAAGTCAAGACTTGACTATTGGAATCTTGGCGTCATCCCATTTGATCACGTAGTTTAGCACTTGGGAGGATTTTGTTCAAGAGAGGATAGAATACTTAGTATTTTATTTTGTGTTGCATAGTGCATAAAAAACACATCAACAAAAACCATTGAAAGGTTTGGTTAAAGCCTTTGAATCACAATCTCTATGAGAAGCTATCAAGAGTGCCCAGAATTTGGAAACTTTACTATCCAAGAACATAATTCATAAGGCACCACGTTTAGAGTAACCAAAGAAGCCTATCAATGTAATATTTTATTTACCTTGGATATGTTTTATCCTAAGTGTGATATTCCACTATTAAAAAGCTTAATTAGGTAATATTTTTACTTAGGTAGAATAAGATAATGAGTTGCACATTCTCCTTCTTTGATTGAGATTCTACTTTTTCCTTGTCACAAATTTGGAAACTTGGATAAGCAATTTCTTTTTTTGGTTTTCTACCTCTTCATGATCCTCATGGATTTGGAATCTTGGAAGCTATATATTGTAGGTTTTTCCTCGATTAACATATCAAATGAAACTATTGTGAGATTTCATATCTTAACATACCAAGGGCTTAAGTTTGGGGATGACAGGGGGATGACAAAGGGGGCAGGGTGGGATGCAAATATATATACAGCTTAAAAAATTAATTATAAATGAATGTGTATAGAATAAGTATAACAACTGTAAATAAAAATTTTCCACACTATGTAAATTTTACAATAAACATTAAAAATATTTCAATGATTGCGTTGAAATTTGAACATTAACAATGGTGGTAGAGTTTTGGAACTTTGGGAACAAACTAAGAATAAGTATAAGAATTGCAAATGAAACTTTGACATACTAAGTGTTTAAACTAGTCAACATAAAAAAAATGGAAATGATTGCATTAACAATAAGAATGGTGGGTAGAGGTTTGGGGTCAATGGGTAGTGCCCCTTGTGGAGGGTTTGGGGCAGAGCCCCCATCAAGGTTAGGGGGCATTGCCAAACCTTTAATACGGATGACATTTTCACAATAATTTCACCATTTTTGTTTATAATTGGAGTTTCTAATTGGGGGCCATGGGAGACTCATAGGCATCCTCAAGATGGTCAAGAGACTCCTTGGAGTCCCTAGGACGTCCCTAAGTGGTGCGGCAAGGGGATGTTTCCCATAAGTATTGCATCCTAAAAAAATAGGGATTTTGGAGGGGGTGAAGGGGTCCCCATGTTTCAATGGTTTCAAAAGATTCTAAGTTTTTTTTTTAATCTTGTCATAACAAAATATACTCCTCTTGCATCCTTGGATGATTTGAAAATTGAAAACAATTTGACAAGAAAAAACTAACTTCTAAAGTTTAGACTTAGTTTTCTTTTTTTATCCAAGTCACTACAACATTTCAATGATCAAAGTAGCTTTTTTTTGGTGGTTTCGAAGCATTCAAAAGGCTTGAGAAATTCAATATTATCTTTCATTCCACCAAAATTGGAGATCAAGAAGCATGCTCACAAACAAGGATTTGTTTGTAACTTAAGGCAATCGACTAGTTTTTGGGGCATTTTCAGGTCTAAAGAACCTACCATTGTGTCAAAAAGGTCCATAAGACCCCATTTTCATCTAAAACTTGTCTCTTTTGGTCGTAGAAGCATTTAAGGAAAAACAAAATCACACAACCAATGATATGCCTATACCATACATATTTGAGTTAAAATAAAAATAAAAAATTGACAAGGTTTGGAGACCATTGAACAATTTGGGAGATTGCTAATACATACACTCAATTTATAAAGTCTCAATTTGATGTACTTAATCTTCGAGAGGCCTATACAAAAGCATTTTGTAATTGCGACCTAAGATAATTTCCATTTTTGGCAGTTTTCATCATGGATTATGGTATTAAATTCTGACATTCTATTGTCAAGATAAATTCAGAGAACCATTTGTACTCTAAACAAGGGACAGTGAAAAATTACATTATGTAGGATCTCCTACCCTATCTCATTGAATTCATTCCTACACCAAGTGACTATGAACAAAAGCGTAGGTATTTAACAACAATGACATGGTCCATGGACTAGTGATCCTCCTCTTGATACTCCATCTACAAATGAGAACATCTCTTATACACGTTGCTACTTCAGAATTAAAAGTTGCTTCTTCTAGAACTTTCCATGATTCTTTGCAATAGTATTATATGTCTTCTAGATTCACCCCACTAGGACACATTCCTATCAAGCATCTTTACTTTTTTGAAAAGTAGACCATATTTTAGATCTAGATGACACCATAATGACTTTGATTTCCTCTTGCAAGATATTCCTCCATCATGTATTGCTTCATCGAAGTTCAAATTTACTTCTTCAAGGGCTCTCAATGATTCTCTATATAGGATTCTTCATGTATATGAAATCCACTTCATTGCGAGGCCTACTTAAACATTTCACATCTGTTTGTGGACTCTCACCTTTCAAATATTGATGAAACAATTGAGAATATTTGTCTTCTCGTTGATGACAATGCCCATCGAGTTACATCGTCTCCCATTGTAAATTCACTTGTTCTATCCCCACCATATCATGCAACATGACACATTCTATTTCACATTAATAAAGGTCTCACACTTCAATGATTGTAGTTCCTGAATCTTCTATGGAACAATCACAGCTTAACATCAACATCAAGACACATGAGTCGCTTCAAAAACCATACATCTGAATTCCTTTCTACATTCCACTTGAATGGGAATTCAACAATTTGACAACTCAAGATTTCCATATTGTGAAAGGAAGGTGCATCATTTGTTGCAAATGAACCTACTACAACATTCACCATTCAACATTTTGCATTGCTTTTCTCTCTTCTTTGTGGAGGCACCAACTTTAGGGGATGGGGTGGGTCTATATTATCCTTCACATATGTCACTTGGGATGGAGTTTTGTCCTATGGATTTTCTAGTCTCTACTTCAAGAGGGTACACTCTCTTTATAATTTGGGGTTATTTCATATTTTACATGGATACCTAACCTTGTGACCCATTTCTTCTTACCTTAATTGCACTTAAGGGGGTGTGCCAATGTACCATTTTATTCACCAAGTGGATATGTTTTATTGTAAGTATGATATTGCATTTGTTTGTTTAGTTTACTTAAGTAATTTCTTTTAACTTGAGATAATGACTTGCACATTCTTCTTCTTTCATAGGATTATGTTTTTCTCCTTATCCTCAAAAATTTGGAAACTTGGATAAACAATTCCTTATCTTTTGGTTTTCTATCTCATCCTCATCTTCATCCTCATGGATTAAAAATCTTGGATATCGAGTGAATATATTGTGAACTTTTTCATTTTCTCTCTTATGAAATCAACTATGTTATGCTATTTTGATTTTATTATCATTTATATTTAACAATTTTAAAAATGTTATCACTTACATTAATTTTTAGGTTAATATTTATTTTGTAGATTCTAATAGAATTGAATACCATACCCAAACAATATCTAGTATGAACTAGTTAGTTACAGGCTAGGTTCCAAGCGTACTTGGTAACACAATTTTTGAGCTTGTGTTTGTTTATGATTTAACAATCTATGCATCTAGCTTTGCTATGCATCTACTTTGAATACAATGAGAGGGTGATTTTGTCTAAGCCAAGAGACCCTGCTATCTAATATCACCCAAGAAAGATACTGATATTTTACCTTGGAAATATAAGCCTTTTGTAAGTATAATTCAATGAATTGTGATAATAACTTAAAATGAAGTGAATTAAAATTTGATTGAGTTCCCCATTGTATTTTAACAAATCACCTAGGAAGATGTTCGTTCCTAACAATTTCCAATTCTCTTTCCAAAAGTATGAAAAAGAAGAGAAAGGAACTAATTAATGTTGGGACAGAATTTAGAAGACCTATGTTTTGTGTCTGAAAGCTACTAGCCTAGAGAGCATGGAAACAATCTGAAGTCATGGGAGAGAGTTTTAGTTCTATCTCCAGAAATTATGTCCAGTACTCTTGTATTGAATTTTTAAATCCTTCTAAGTTTAAATGTTCACGAGGAAACTCTAAAATTTTAGTAAAATACACAAACGAAAACCAATTTTGTTTTCATCGGAATACTTTTGAAAATCACATCAACTCAGTAATTGAACTGTAACAATAAGATTGCATACAAAGTGCAGGTTTGCTATGAAACATGTTAAAAGGGTTAAACTGTTTCAATTAATACAAACACTGGAACTATTAAACAACAATAGCTTGTTGGTAATCAAGATTTTGGACTATACCCACTTTTTACACCTTTTCATACAGTTACAAAGAACATAGAAAACATGTACGTGGAACTACAGATTCCAACATATGTAAAAATACAACAATCTAAATAAGAATGGGAAGCATGTGGAGAATGGTTAAGACATGCATAAATAAAAGGAAAACAAAAATCTCTCAATGTGTATCACAAACAAATCAAGGAAAAAAGCTTTTAGGCAGGGGACCGATATGATCATAAAAATTTCAAAACTTCCAAAGTATAGAGCATTTGAGATTTTATAGAGAATGTGCTAATTCAACTTTATTCATGATGAGGCATATTCACAACTTTTACAGTCGCACCATGGTGTTGTTCGTGTTGGCTCTGTTGGACCCTGCAATTAAGATTCAATATACGTACATTATTCAATAAGATTAACTGTGCAACATAATGAAATATTGAAAAGTGTGTTATCTTATTGAGCTTTGCTTTGTTTCAAGAATAGTTTAATATTCTCTACTTAACAGGGCCAACCATGTGAAGGTGGAAGCTCATTTGGCCCCTCCCCCCCCTAACATCACTCTAAATTCCCCGTTAACATCTAACATTCATTCATTATCACATAACGTTCATTAACACATAAAATTCATTAACTTTCATTAACACACTACATTCATCAAAATCATCAACACATATCATTCATGAACATTCATTAGCACATAATTACATTCATTAACACATAAAAATCAGTTATTATCAAATAAGGTAGATTACAATCATTTATTTCTCTGTTTTTTTTTTGAAGCTATGTAAAGTCTAAGTGGAGCATCGTCTTCTTCATCATTTCCCCCATCTTCGGATGTTCTGCCCTCTTCTCATGCTCTTGATGTATGCCTAGTCCTATACAAAGGACGAGGATGTTGAACCAAAGGGGGGTCCTCTGCAATAACAAAGAATTGGGTTAAATTCAAAACATTTTTTTATTATTGTTACAAGTATTTCATTAATTTAAAGAACACAACCGTTACACTCTTTACCTGATGGGGCCACATCATCCTCCACATCATTTTGTCTAGCCTCAACCTCGACATGTTGAACACCCTCTAGATCCTCTAGAGTTGAAATACGAAACGTTACATTAATCAATACATCAATTGCAATTAAATTTGTTTAAAGGAATAACAGTGGTCCTCTTTACCTGAGTGGGGAACATCACGTTCCTGATGTTGTCTACCCGGATCATGCTCCACTTGGTCACCACCGACTACATGCTCTAAAATATTAACAATAAAGGTTACAATAATTACTACACTAATTTTCAATTTAAGATGTTTAATTGTATTAATAATTACATAGAAAAATTTGAATAGCAAATGAATACCTCCACTACTAGGATGCACATCCGGACCTTCATGTACAAGTTCTATTCCACGATTTTCATGCTACATTCCAATGTCACGCGCAGTGTTATCATTGCTTGCTTATTTAAAAAATATATAATCACTTTATGTTGAAACTTAACTTCAAATAGATTATTGGTTAAGTATTCAATTTGAAATAATTTTCATTTAGCTTATTTACCATTGTGACAGATGCATCAGAATCTCGTGTTTGCCCACTCAATTCTCGTAGTCGTTCAACCACAGCTATATAGCCTTGCTGGTAGCCAATACTCTTGTCATCTTCTGTGGGCACTCTATTGAATTCAAAGCCTTGCATTTTTGCTTAGTATTGTGAATTTTGCTTGCATTGTTTGATCAAAAAAAAATTGTTTACAATTTATAAATATTTTGATGTGATACTTAATTTACTGATTCTTACAATTCGTGCGACAAGTTTCATATAACCACCAGAGCCAAGTTTGTGTTGCCCATGCTTTTCTTGTCTTGCCTTGGTTGCCTTTGACGTGTCACTCAATCTATGAAAAGTTTGAAATATGTTAGATTATATAAATATAATGAATAATTAGTACATATTCACATTCTTAATAGTATCACATACCTTCTTCTGGCGTCTGGTGGTGTATTTCCTTTTTTCCTTTCAATTCTCTCCTTTGCATCCAAAATCAAGTCCTTCCACTCCCTCTCTGGAATCATGGGGGGACGCTCATACTTTACGTTCTTCTCTAAATGTGTCATGTATTGGTCCCTCACATACTTTAGATATGTGCTAGCTTTTTTCAGGAGCTTAGTCTTGTCGAATGTGTCATTTCCAAACAACCCTACCATACGGTTTGTGAGTTCATCTTTTAACTTTTTTTCTTGGTCATTCCACCTTTAAAGCAAAAACAAACCTGTTAGATTTAGAAAGAAACTGAAGATACCTTTGATATAGTTCAAGAAATGGATAAAAGGAAAACTATTATAGCAATGATATGAAATCAAAATAGTGGATAAGGGTTAGTTCACGTATGATGTTCCACCTTTTACGTATGGTGGGCCCAAATATCTACAATGTAATGTCATTAAGATTTTTATAAAAAATATCATTTCCTGCAAAAAAAACATGGGATCATTAGTCCAAAATGAGTGATCAGTAAGTAAATTACAATTAGACTATATATAATAATAATTTTAAAGTACCTGGAACCTTCTGTATCTTCAAGGGAATCAATTCTTTACAACTTGCTCACTGTCGGTTTCCTCAGTCTTCTCACAGGATTCATCAACTCTTACATTGATGCTTTCCATAATTCTCTGAGTCCTATTGTTGTAGCACTTGAAAGCTTTACTCTTGGTGGAATATCCTAGAAATATTCCTTCATCACATTTAGCTTCAAATTTGCCCTGATGTTCACTCCTCTTGATGTAACATTTTCTACCAAATACCTTAAAGTAGTTAACCACAGGTGTCTTACCGGTCCAATACTCATAAGGAGTTTTGTCCTTACCCTTTTTGATGAGTACCCGGTTCATAGTGTAGACTGCAGTGCTCACCGCTTCTCTCCAAAAGGTGTGAGCAACCTTTCCTTGGATCAACATAGTTCTAGATACTTCAACCACAGTCCGGTTATTCCTCTCTGCTAGGCCATTCTGCTGTGGAGTCTGGGGGGCAGACAACTGTCTCTTGATGCCAAATTCTTCACAGTACTTGTTGAATTCAATGGAAGTGAATTCCCCTCCTTGATCAGTTCTGAGACACTTGATCCTTTCACCGCTTTCCTTCTCCACTAATGCTCTGAAAGCTTTGAATTTCCCAAAAGCTTCAGACTTGTCTTTCAAGAATGTGACCCACATCATTCTTGAGCAATCATCAGTGAGAATCATGAAGTACCTATCACCCTGCACACTTCTAGTTTTCATGGGACCACATAAATCAGTATGCACAAGATCAAGCAAGTTGTCAGTAGTGAAAGATTTACCTTTAAAAGTTGAGGAAGACATTTTCCCCAATTGACATTCTCTACACAAGGTATTATCCGGTTTTCTCAGCACCGACAACCCTCTAACTGCCTTGATCTTACTAGCCTTCACAATGTTGTCAAAGTTCACATGATAGAATCTCCTATGCCATATCCAGCTATCATCAAGCTTAGCCATAAGACATGTACTTATATTAGCATTTAGATGAAATAGGTTACCTTTAGTCTGCATGCCGGTGGCTACCAATTTACCATCTTCACCTTTGATTCTGCAAACTCCATTCTTGAATTGCACAGTGAGTCCACTATCATTTAACTGGGCGACACTTAGAAGGTTGTGTCTGAGCCCATCAACCCAATACACATTGTCAGCACTACTCTTTCCATTCAAGGAGATGGACCCTCTACCTTTGACCCTGCATGGTGCATCATTGCCAAAGCGAACCACACCACCATCATACTCTTCTAATGATAGAAACTTGCTCCGGTCACCAGTCATATGGTGAGAGAAGCCACTGTCACTGATCCACTCATTGGAATCATCAAACTGGGAGACAAGAGCCTTCTTGTCTACCACATCTTCCTTTACAGCAACGAACACAATGTCTTCATTCTCTTCAT
This sequence comes from Cryptomeria japonica, assembly GCF_030272615.1. NCBI lineage: Eukaryota > Viridiplantae > Streptophyta > Pinopsida > Cupressales > Cupressaceae > Cryptomeria > Cryptomeria japonica. Next base: position 6,672,332 of record NC_081414.1, on the reverse strand, counting down.
CTTCTGATTCCTCATCTGTGACACCTTCATCAACTACCACAAAATAATTTCTCTAGTTTCCTCCTTTGAATTTCTTGAACCTTTCTAGTTTGTCCTTGTTGTCACTAATAGGATAGTTCATAGCAATATGTCCTATCCGGTTACAAGAGAAACATTTCAAAGGAAGCTTACCTTTTTATTTACCAGTCCCTTTTGGAAATCTTCTGGCAAGAAGAGCTTCAAATTCCATCAGAAACTCTTCATCCTTCATTTCTCTGTTCTGATTGGGTTCTCCACTAGTGCTAGCCTCTTTTCCTTTTCTAGATGGTATAGCAGAAGCTTTAAAAGCTGATTCTGACTTTTGAACACTACCATCAAAGCTATTCAGCTCATAGGCTATCAACTTGGCTATGATGGAGTCCAAGGATGCCTTAGACTTGTCTATTGATCTCGGCTCCTAAATAGCAGCAACCCTTATTGCATTGACCGGCAACAGGGATCTCAGGACTTTACTTACCATGGTGGAATCTTCTATTTTGCCACCTGCACTCTTTATTTCTCCAACAGCTATTTTGATTCTTATTCCATACTGTTGAATGGTCTCTCCTTCAACCATTCACATGTCTTCAAACTTTCCTCTCAGGCTCTCTTCCTTAGCCTGTTTTACATGCTCATCACCACCATAGATATTTTCAAGAGCATCCCATACCTCTTTGGGATTTGCCTTGTCCTGAACATCAATAAACTCAATGTCAGAAAGACTACTGATGAGGGCTTCCATGACTTGCCCATTTTCTTGTATTTCTCTCTTTTGGTCATCGGTGAGAGTACCGGTAGGAACAACATATACATTTTCAACATAACTCCAGTGTTGAACATCCATGCTTTTGATGAATATCTTCATCCTGTCCTTCCATTACCAAAGTTTTCCTTGTTGAACTTTGGACCTTCCCTCTTCATCATTTGGCTAGGATCTTTTCCTCAAGCGATTAAGCTTACAACACAGAGGACCTGGAGTGCTCTGATACCAATTGATAACTCAATGATGAACCACTAGTACCAAACCGGTACTGAGAGGGGGGGGGGTGAATCAGTACAAACACCAATAGCATCCAAAACCGGTTTGACAACAAATACTCCAAAATACTAACAAACAAGGATACCGGTAAAATAGAGTGCAACCGGCAACATCCAGTATAGCTCAACCAGTCATGAACCGGTCACTCAATAAGCTTTCCTCTTAGCTCAATACCACATTATCATTATATTCTCATGCATAAATAAGTAAACTTAACCATCAGATCTTCACAATAGTGAGTTCAATGTGGTTTATAGACAGGCATAAAACATAGAACCTTCATATGCTTAACAGGTAAGACAAAGCATCACAAGACAAAAGCATTTCACATGACACACATATTTTTCACGTGGAAACCCAACTGAGAAAAACCATGGTGGGGATGAATACCCACAAGCTTCTTTTTGAACTCTTTAGAAGTCCACTCTGTTAGGAGCCTTGTCTGGTTAAGGACATTACAATAGGTTCTGGTAGGAACCGATCCTGTTAGGAATCACCCGGTTAAGGGATATCTGGTTAAGGGTTAAACCCAGTAGGGTCACCTTGTTAGAGGATTTCAAGAACTCAATAGATGAAAGGATCTCCTAAGCTTCTCAAGCTTCTTAGAACTCATTAGCCTCGAGTTACTTGGTTAACAGATTTGAAACAAGCCGGTTAAGACCACCCAATTTAAGGGATTTTGAATCAACCCAGTTAAGGCTACCCTGTTAGGGGATTTTACAGTTGTTGAAGTGGTTAGAAATCAACAACTATTACAATGATCTGTTAACAACAATTAAAGCTAATGCAGATCCATTTAGGCTCCTCTTTTCCTTCTGCACATTCACTTTGTAGGTATCTCTTCTCTCCTATGGTCTAGCAGGAATCTCGTATCACTTTCCTTGGATACACACAACTTTTGCCAATAGCCTCAAATAGAAACCCAACATTGACCTTATAGGAAACATACAGGTTGGTAGCAAAAACCCTAAACCCTAAACCTGTTAGGTTAAGCAATTCAAATGGTTCGATCCGGATTGTTGAATCATACTGCATTAAATGCAACAATCTTGAGTCGATCTCAAGACATTCTCCATCGTCCATTATCCACCATTTTCATAGCGGCTGATAACCCATCACGCATTATCACCGTTTGACAGACTTCACACTTTCCCGAGGTGGATAGGAATAGTCTTCTTCATGCAAGATCCTTCACACGCATAGAGCTGAAGAGGGGAAAACAGATTTGAAAGGTAAACTGATCAAAATATAACGAAATAAATATGCAGAATGCTAAAATATCATTAAAAGACCATTTCACCTTGCTATTTTACCTTCTCCTTCGGATTGAGCTTGATGAAGTGAAGGCGCCCCTTGATAATGTTGCACTTGATGTGCTCCTTTGATTGCTGGATGTGGATGACTCTCCAATATTGTGCACAAATGATTAGGATGAATGATAAAGGTGAGATGATCAAGTTGCCAAGATGATTTCCTGGGCTCAAAAGGGCAGCATAAGCTTACTGGATTTCAAGATGTTTTGAATGAAGGGATGGAACCCTATTTTATAGGAAGAGGAGAGGAAAATGGATGGCTAGGATGAATTCGAGATGAAGGGCTAAGATTTACTTGTGAGCTCACACAAGCTCCAAGAGAGGGTGTGGAGACCAAGAAATATGCCTTAAAGGCATTTCATATCTCCACACTCTACAAGATGCATTGGAGGAATTAAAAATTCTCCAAAAATGGATATTATGGGGATTAGAAGAATAAAAAGGAATTAAAAATTCCTTGGGAGAGGGAAATGCCTAGAGGAATGTGAGATTTCAAAAATCTTACATTCATCTAGAAAAAGAGCATTTAAAGCTAGTGGTTGGATGAAAGGACAAAGAGTTGACTTTGTGGCTAATCATGATGATTAGCCATTAATGACTCATTAGGAGGGGGATTAAAGGAAATGTTAGGTGGGATTTATATTTGTAGGAGAATTTGACTAGGAGAGAGAATGAGTGGAGGGAATAAAAAATTAGAAGAATAATGTTAAGTGAGTTTAGGGAGTTTCTAGAAGAATTTATTTGGTTAATGATGAATTAAGAAGATGATTTGTAGGAATCATGTAGGTTAACTAATTAATTGAAATTAATTAGCTAAGAGGAAGATTTGTGAGGATTTGAGTTTTTAGAAGAATAAAGAAAGGGATTGATTTATTAAATAAATCATATGCTATAGTGACAATATTAATTATATTTAATTAATATTGAGAAGAATTTTAATTAACATAATTAATTAATTAATTATGTGAGGAATTAAAAATAATTAAAATAATTATTTTTAAGTGTCTACATTTTGCCCCTCTTTGAAGCGAGGTGTGATGACACATTGATTCAAAGAATAATCTTGTTTTGATGTTGATATTGGTTTGATAGGATTCCCTAGCTCTTAATTTATAGATTATGGTATGGTGACGCCCCCTCAGGAGATCAATTGAGGTATTTGATCTTTGGAGTTTTGCAAAATTGATATCTCGATAGATTTGATTTGATTCAATTGATAAGATCTAGATTCAGTCTGGTTTCAAGAAGAATTCATCCTATATAAGACAAAGATGATCAAAGTGTTTGGTTTCAGGAAGGATTCATCCTGTATAAGACATGATTGATCACAACGTCTGGTTTCAGGAAGGATTCATCCTGTATAAGACATGATAAGAGCGTCTGGTTTCAGGAAGGATTCATCCTATATAAGACATGATCAGAGCGTCTGGTTTCAAGAAGGATTCATCATGTATAAGACATGATTAGATCATCTAGTTTCAAGAAGGATTCATCCTATATAAGACACGATCAGATCGTCTGGTTTCAGGAAGGATTCATCCTGTATAAGACATGATCAGATTGTCTAGTTTCAGGAAGGATTCATCCTATATAAGACAAGGATTCATCCAAAGGCGCCTGCACAGAGGTTTTCACCAAGATACTTGCCCATAGCGCCACAAATTGTTTTTCTTTCTTTTTTTGATTTTTTTTTTTAATTTTTTTGTATCATAAGGTGCCTGTTTGCCAGGTTTGCACCAAAGTGACAATTTTTTTTTCATTTTTTTATTTTTTTGACAATTTCAGACTTTCTGAGGACTAAGCATAAAACCTTTTGAGGTGCATGATATTCATCGGATCATCCAAAGGATTGCCTTCAGGAATAGCCAACTGATAAGCTCCTGATCCATATTTTGGTGTGATTACATATGGTCCAAGCCAATTAGGCTCGAACTTGCCTTTCTTTTCTCTTTCTTGTAGATTTTTTTGATTCTCCATGAGGACAAGATCAGCAACTTGGAATTCTTGGGTTCTGAATTTTTTATGATAACTCATGCACAGATGGTTTTGATATACCCGAAGATGATTCAAGGCCTTGAGGTGCCTTTCATCTAGCAATTCTAGCTCTTGTAAGTGGGCAATTCTGTATTCTTCCTCTGGTAGGATGTTTTGCAGCAATACCCTTAGAGAGGGGATCTCGATCTCAAGGGGAAGGATAGCTTCAGAACCAAATACTAGGGAATAAGGAGTGGCACCTGTGGGGGTGCGGATGGAGGTGCGGTAGGCCCACAATGCATGATGGATTTGGAGGTGCCAATCATGGCCCACTTCATTGACTGTCTTTTTGAGGATTTTTATTAGGGTTTTATTAGAATCCTCAGCTTGGCCATTGCCTTGGGGATAATATGGAGTGGAGAAGCGGTGTTGGATGTTGAATTTGTGGCAGAGTTCTTTGACATCCTGGTTTTTAAATTGTTTACCATTATCTGTGATGATAACTTTTGGGATGCCATATCGATAGATTAGGTAGTTTAAGATGAATTTGGATATTTACTTGCCAGTGGTGAAAGTAAGAGGGATAGCCTCTACCCACTTGGTGAAGTATTCGGTGGCGGTGATAATGAATTTATGTCCGTTGGAAGATGAAGGGTGGATTTTCCCAATGAGATCGAGCCCCCACTGTGAGAAGGGCCATGGTGTAATGAATGGCTGCAATTCTTGTGATGGTGCATGAATCTTGTTGCCATGCTGCTGGCAAGGGATGCATTTCTTCACATAGTTGTATGCATCTTCTTCCATTTTAGGCCAATAGTATCATATTCTCAAAAGTTTTTTAGCCAATGTGAGTCCACTTGAGTGTGCCCCACAGATGCCCTCATGTACTTCACGTAATGCCCATTTGGCTTCTTGTTTATCTAAACACCTTAGGAGGGAACCATCAAAATGCCTTCTGAACAAGGTGTCTGCAAGGATGGTGTAACGGGCACATCGGCGGATGAAAGTTTGTTCTTGGGTTTTGGTGAGATGTGGGGGAATGGTGTTGTTTTTGAGGAAAGTGAAGGTTTCTTGGTACCAAGGGGACTCGGGACCAATGAGAACACACACCATTTCAGACTCTGGTAGGTCATATGCCGGTATAAATAATTGCTTGACCAAGAACTTGCACTTCTGACTGTGTGCTGGCATTTGAAGGAGGGAGCCAATGGTGGCCATTGCATCTGCAGCCCTGTTGTTTGTTCGTGGGATTTGATCAAACTTGATTGCCATGAAATGTTGCTTAAGATCTTCAACCATGGTACAGTAGGGAAGGAGTTTATCATCTTTTGTCTGGTATTCATCATTGACTTGTTTTATGACGAGCTGGGAATCACCATAGACTTGTAATTCCTTTATTTTCCAATGGATAGCCAAGCATAAACCTATGATGAGGGCCTTGTATTCTGCTATGTTATTAGTACATGCAAAGGCTATCTTGTATGATTTGGGGATGCCATCTCCTTGAGGTGTGACCAATAATATTCCTGCCCCTGATCCATTTTGAGTGTAGGAGCCATCAAAATACAATTTCCATGTGGAGGATGTGGTAACAGTCATAATGAACTCATCTAGTAATTCTGTGAGAAGAGGATGGTCGTTTGGAAGTGGAGCTTCAACCAACTGATCTGCAATGACTTGTCCCTTGATTTCCTTTCTGTCCACATATTCAATGTCAAACTTGCTTAAGAGCATGACCCATTTGGCGGTTCTACCAGTGAGAGCAGCTTTGGACAAGAGATATTTAAGAGGATCAATTTTAGCAATTAATTTTGTCTTATTATTTAGCATATAGTGTCGTAGTTTCTGTGTGCTGAACACTAATGCCAAACATTCTCTTTCAATGGGGGTGTAATTGAGTTCATATCCTACCAATGTTCGACTAATGTAGTAAATGGCGTGTTCCTTCCGTTGATCATCTGTTTGTGCCAGTAATGCCCCCAATGCCACTATAGTAGCACATATGTACAAAATGAGGGGTTTTCCAGGGGTAGGTGGCATCAAAACTGGAGGTGATGCTAGATATTCTTTTAATTTTTCAAAGGCCTTTTGATAGAGGCAATCCCATTTGAATTTTGTGTCTTTACATAACAGGTGTGCAAATGGATGGCACTTGTCGGCTAGCTGTGAAATGAAACGCCTGACAGACTGGAGATTTCCCTGGAGACTGCGTAGTTGTCTGAGAATTTTTGGCGGAGGCATTTCCATAATAGCTTTTACCTTTGCGGAATCAACCTTGATGCCTCTGCGGGAAACAATGAATCCTAGTAGTTTTCCTGATGTGATGCCAAACACACACTTTTTGGGATTTAGGCGCAGGTTGTATTTTTCTAAACTTTCGAAGATCTGTTTTAGAATAGGGATGTGCTCTTGTCTTGTCTTGGATTTTCCTAGCAGATCATCCACGTAGTCCTCCATAATTTTGTACAAGAGGTCATGAAAAATTGTTGTCATTTCCCATTGATATGTAGCTCCAGCATTTTTAAGGCCAAAAGGCATGACCTGGTAACAGAAAGTACCCCATGGTGTTGTGAATGTGGTTTTATGCTAATCCTCATCTGCTATCCTGATTTGGTTGTATCCAGAAAACCCATCCATTAGTGATAGCATTTCATGTCCTGCTGTAAGATCCACAATCATATCTATGTTTGGGAGTGGGAAATCATCTTTAGGACAAGCTATATTTAGATCTTGAAAATCTGTGCAAATGCGGATGCCCCCAATAGGTTTGCTGATAGGTACAATGTTGGAGACCCATTCAGCATAGTCTATGGGTTTGATAAATTCTGCATCTAACAACTTTTGAAGTTCTACCTTGACCAAGAGAGCAATATGCGGGTGCATTTTGCGGAGTTTTTGTTTTACAAGTTTTGCATCTGGGCGGACGGTGAGATTGTGAACCACCAAGGCAAGATCCAACCCTGGCATATCGGAATAGGACCATGCAAA